>NC_053044.1:12217500-12525839 GCF_003473485.1 Medicago truncatula | reverse complement strand
CGTGAATCCTTAACTTTGTTTGACGCCTGGTTTGGTCTGAGGCAAGAGCTTCTCCATTGTTTATGACCCGGGTGGTAGCACAGGTAAAAGCTCTAGTTAAAGATTTAAATTTAACAATTATACTTTTAAAAAGTCAACTATTACAATTCCCTATATATCAAATGCACAATTTACTATTTAAATTGCTTAAAGAGTGCCCAAAGAGTATTTGGTATTTGTCTTGGATAAGCAATGTTATTCTTGAATAACTTGAGTAAAAGAAAGACGCTAAAAAAAACCATTAGACAACAACATTTAGAATAATTTTGTCTAAAAAAAAAAAAACATTTTGATTAATTCGGTAGATAAATAATAAAACATGCCATCCACACATGTCTACAAGGTTCATCAAATATAAAGCTTACATAAAACAACAGTGTCTTCAAAGATTACCATATCCCAAATATTAACTTGGAAAAAAAAAACACATGCCAATAAAACCACCCCAATCACTATGGACTTTAATATCAAAATTCAGAATCACATGAATGATAAGATGAATCTTCATCTTCACTGCTCATTCCACAATATTCACAGTTCTCGGACCAACAAATATCGTACAATTCACTTGCATCTGGAACTAGTACTAATTCTTTGATCTGTTCGCGACACCTTTTCTCCAAATTTTCACTAAATTTAAGATTGAAACATCCGCTAAGGTTAAGAGATTCAAGACGAGGACATCCATCAAGAATAGCAAGCAACCCTGGTACATTGGATGTCCACTAATATTAAGACGACGTAATCCAGGCATCGATTTTGCAATAGCGAACGGATCAGCATTACACTTGTCAGTGATTTCACTTGGTAGCTGGTGAAATGTCTTAAGTTTTATAGGAAGACAATATCCATTCCAAACAGTTATAGAAATGTTAAGCTCCTCTAAGAGTGGAAGCTTCATTCCAAGTTCCAAAATTTGATATTGTGGTAAACAGACGCGATCGAAATTGCCCATGTAAATGGTTTGCCACATGATAGGGTTCTTGCAAATTTTCCACCAAAGAGGACACACATTACGTACATTCTTCATTATTTCATAGGTATCAAGCCTAAAGAGTATGTCAGCAGTAACATCTGTTGGAAGTTGAAGCCAGTTTGGTTTTGCGGTGCTCTTAACTTCCAGTTCCTTTGAAGAACTCAACGACATCATTCACGACAAAAAAACGTTAATGGTTTTGTAGGATGTGAAATAGTGATGATGCTCAACGGTTTTGAAGTTGAAAAACAAGAGAGAACAATGGTTACACTCTTTCTTGTTTCACTTGAGATCATGAAGGTTCCAATATGTATTGAGATTGATTCATACTATTTTAATTCACAGATAGTAAATAAAAGGGAATTTATACTGACAGCTGCTGCATTTATCGGTTATCTTTTTAAGCGCCATTGAAAATAGAATAGCAAAGGCTTTTCTTTTTCAATGTAAACTAGCACTTGAACCCATGCATTATTAAATATCTTATTGACTACTCCCTCCGTCCCAAATTGTATGACGTTTTGGTCATTTCACAGTATTAAAAAATGTAATTTATATTGTGTGGGGAAGAGAAATTATGAGTTGTTTTACAAAATTATCCTTAATAAATGGTATGGAAAAGATAAATGAAATAATTGAAAGAAGAGAGAGTAATTAATAGTTAAGGATATAATAGGAAAATTAACATTAATATTTCATTGGTATTGTAAAGCGACATATAATTTGGGACAAATTTTTTTTTTCCAAAGCGACATACAATTTGGAACGAAGGGAGTAATATTTTTGAAACGATAGTATCATAAATCTACTACTACTATAATACTCCCTCCGTTTTAAAATATAAGCAAATTTTACTTTTTAGATTCATTCAATTAATAATGTATGTCGTCCATTTTTATGGACCACGTAAATCATTAATTAAATGAACCTAAAAAGTAAGAAACGGAGGGAGTAGTAAAACTGATTACCACCTTTCCTTCATTTTAACTCAATAAAATCTGAAATATGAAGGACTAAATTGTCCTTTTTGCAAGTTAATGGTTCAAGGTTATTACTCCCTCTATTCTTTTTTAAGTGTTCTGTTGGAATATTAACACCAAAATAGTGAAGTGTATTTTTGCACATTTTCTTCTTATTATACCCTTTAATCCATGAATATATTTCCATTTTTTTACACAAGCTTTTTCTTTCCAATAATAAATTTAATATATTATATTTATCTCGTAACAAACATTTGTTAGTTACTATCTGTTTTACTTTGCACTTGAAATTCTTAACAAAGGAAATGTTAACTTGTGCCCTTAGGGCACATGTTAAGAATTTCATTAATAAAAATTATTTATTGTAAATTGTCTTAATTTATTGCTCAAAATATTTAATACTATTAATTTTTCAATAAATTCTTACCATTAATAAAATGAAATTAGTGTTTAACATGTGCCCTAAGAGCATAATTTAACATGACCCTTTTAATAATTATTGCTCATCTTATTTGTTGAACATCAAAATTTTGTTTAAATTTTAAGATAATAAGAAACAAACTTTGTCAATACATCTTTAGTTAAATGTATTTAAAAAGTAGATTTTTGTTTATATTAGTGACCGGAGGATGTATATTATTTGGCTTATGGGCGACATCACATTAAAGTATTATAAGTAGTTGTCTGTTTTTTGTGTTCAGCTACTATGCAAGCTAATGTGCATGCTCATTTAAAACAAAAGCCACGCATGGAAGGGAAGGGAAGAGGCAATACACATTACTCCCTCCGTCCCTGAATAAGTGACATATTTGTAAAAAATATTTGTCCCACAATACTTGACTTTCTCAGATTTCTAAGCAAAATTTGACAGATTTACCCCTTATAAATACTTTTTGTGGTCCCCATGTTAAAGTTTGTTGTAACGCCCTCTTTGAAATATTTGATTTATTTGATTGTTTTAATAAGTTTAGAATATATTTATATAATTATGTAATTTATTAAGTGACTTATTTTATTATTTAATGAAATAGGATTTGAAATGAATTTTTATGAATTTTTAATATTTGTCCGAATTTGAAATGAAAACTAGTATTGATTGGTACAGAATTGGTCTTAGGTGTAAACACGAAAGTTGTAGGTATGAATGTTAGCTTTCTAATGCCGTTGGTTTGACTTCAAAAGGATTTATAGAACTTGAGTTATAGTCAAATACTGCACGTAGGTAACAGTGAATAATTGAATATGATTGATGAATTAGTATATGTATGTATATGTTGTGAATACGATATTGTCCATGATTGATGAAGTGTTATATGTATATATGATGTTTTAAGATGTTGATTATCATTTGATGTTGTTATATTGTGATATAATTATATATGCATTACTTGAATTATATGTGAATAATTGAGACGTTGTTGACTTGCATTTGATATTATTATGTCATGATGTTTTTGTATATTGCTGTGTTGCTGTTGTTATTTAACTAAGCTGCATGAGTCGGTCTAAGTTGATTAAGATGTTGATAATGATGTTCCAAATTATTGGACTATTTAAGAGGTCGTTGAATTAAGATGTTTAAGAGGTCGAGTCCATGCATTAGCATTCACCGATTGAGGCTTGATGCTCCGGAAGTATAATAATACTCAAATAGCGATTGGGCTTGATGCTCCGGAAGTATAATAATACTCAAATAGAGATTGGGGCTTGATGCTCCGGAAGTATAATAATACTCAAATAGAGATTGGGGCTTGATGCCCCGTATTGGTACCACATGCATATAAGAGGTCTAAGTTGCATAGTCGAGTTGAGGTTGCATTGGCGAGTCAAAGTCGTTGTTGATGAATTATCATCCATGAGTTGTTAAGTTGTTGTTGAGTTGTCTTCTATCCATGTGTAGTTAATGAAGTACTTATGAATAATTATGATTATGACATTGTTATGTTGTTTGTGATATTGATTATGATGATGTTATGATATTGTTATATGTGATGAATATGATGTTTATGTTGTTATAAGATGATGTTTATGATGTGATGATTATGTTGTTATATATGATGAATATGATGTTAATGATGATTAAAAGTTGATTGATGATTTAATGAAGTATTATTATTGCTAAGTGATGAAGTTTAAGTTGTTCAATGTAATTGATGAATTATATGCTTAATATTATTATTTGTGAAATCTCACCCCTTCTATGTTGCCCACCATGGGTAACTTGTAGGTAACCAAGAATAGTTGATGTCGTGTGAGCTTTCTCTCTCGTGTGTCTTAGGTGCTCTGATACGTAACGGGATAGGAACTTTATTATTGCTTTTCTATTCCTTACGTGTTGTTTTTGAAGAAATATGACTATGTTTTTAGATTGGATTTTTATGAGACATTTATGAAGAGGCCTTCGTGCCAAAGACTGTTTAGTTATTGAATAAATTCCACTGCGAAGTATTAAAGATTTTGTTATCGAATTATAAAGGATAAATAGTTATTTATTCAGTTTTTGATTTTAAGAAAAGAATGTGACATTCCGTTTATGTTGAAATACTCTGATTATTTTTATGAAATTTTTAAGTTGGGAAAACGGGGTGTTACATTTGTAGCGAAACAAAGAAAGTAATCATTACTTAAAAGTGAAAAAGTTTTAAAATAATGACAAGGGCAACTCAGTAAAAGTATCAATCTCTTTCTTTCATCTTTACACTTTTCTTAATCTATATGAAATGGTCAAATAGGTCACTTATTCAGGGACGGATGGAGTATATCTTAATAACCAATTAAAGTAGTAGGAAATGTGCAACTTTTGATAAATGATGAATTGAAAAACCTGCCACATTTATGAATGTGTAATTTGAATTCTAAAAGCAATACACGCGCACACCAGTTTATATATAGGGCTACACATTATTAAATACGGTTTTTGTGACCTTTCAGATATTGATAGAGTAGCAATAAATTCATAATGTACCTGAACCACTTTCTAATTCAGGTGTCTCTGTATATTCTAAAATACTCGTAAAAATACAAACTGCAATGGTAGCCTGATTTCTATTGAAAAATTAACGTGAAAAATTTAAATCCCATGCAAGCACGTCCATGTGAGCGTTTATTGTATCAGAAAATGGTAAATGTACACCTTGTAATTTTATTTGCAATGTGAACTTAAGAATACTGCAGATTCAATTTTTTTTCATAATCTTCCTTTAAAGTCTGCCAAATTGGATATTTCAAAGTTATTGATGATATGACGAAGTTGGCATAAATTGAAATCGTGATGTAGAGGCACATAATCTGATTACTATTTTACAGTTCCATAATAAGTTTTTTTACAGACACAAAAAAAACGCCACAATTGTCCACTTCTTGGATTGAATGCAAAAAATTTTAAGTTTATATGAGATTGGCATCAAACTATGATACACGTCTGGCATATAAACTACATAAAGACATTGATGTTGTGCTCTAAAATTAATCACTTGAGTTTGTTATGGCACTGTGTAATATCTTGCAATATTATGAGCAATTAACAACATTTAAACTCTTGATGACATTTCTTTTTTTCCTTTAGTATCTTGCAATATTCTGAGCAATTAACATCATGTAAATATATAAACTAACATATTTGCAAATGAAATGATGATTGGATTTGAAGCAGCCTTGAAACAAGACAAACAACCATCTAAAATTCCATTAAGATCAAAATAGATTACATAACACAAAAATCTTGAACAGTAAGAATTTACATTAATCTTGCACTCACATCAGTAAGAATTAAGAACAAAAATCTTGCACCCTGAAAAAGACAAATTCGAAATCAGTAAGAATTTACATTATGTAATGGTAAAAAAAATGAACCACCAGGAATCACACTCACATCAGGCACGCGAAACTCAAGGCTATAAGAGTTCTATATTGAACTCGCAATCTGTTCACAATTTAATTATGGTGACTTTTTTTGTCAAAATCACATTGAAAAAAATAATAAATAGTTGTACCATGTTTTTCTAAAAATAAGTTTAAGATGGGTAGCTGTGCTCATAAACGTGCAAGTGAATAAAGCAAGCTAAATATATGAGTATTAATGCTGCCAATAATCTCATTGAATTAGTAATCATATACTCCCTCCGTTCTAATTTATAACCAAAAAACACTAATTCACACTTATTAAGAAAATTAACACTTAGTAATTTGAGGTATAATTTTTTGTTCGTTGGTTAAAAATTATAGAGAAAATAAAAAGGAAAACACATTGAATGCAATTTGCATTTAATTTTACATTGGAAAAGATGATTTGTTCGAAAAAACATAATAATAACATAAAAGTTGGTCTTTTTTTCTTATATTTTGAGACAAAGAATATAAGAATTTTTTGTTTATATTTTAGGACAGAGGAAGTATGTACCATAAGATTGGCATGCTTATTTAGTGGCTCAACAACATATGTTTCGGTTAGCAGACAAGGATCATTAATTATGATTACACCATGCCATGCTCTAATGGAATTCCAAAAGTTTGTATACTTAAGTGATGGACATGAGCCAATCAGAATTAAATTGCACCCTGCAAAATATACATGCAATCATTTATCAGTAAGCAGTCACAATAAGTTCAATATTTGAACTCACAACTGATCTTTTGATTTGAAATGAAGCAAATGTAGAAACATAATATCAGTAATCATACTCACATCTGTTACGTGAAACTCAAGGCTTAGAGTTCTATATTGAACCCGCAATCTGTTGACAAACTTGTTCAAAACAGTTATAGGATTTGGATCCAATGGAGCTGAAAAAGAACAAAGATTCAATTAAATGAGTGCAACATGAAAAATATATATCAAACAGAACACACTAAATCAAGAAAGAAGAAGAAACATGGTTAGATTGTGTTATGTGATTCGTATCCTTCAAGCAGTGCAATGCTAACAGAGTTTGTGCATCATTTTCCATAGTGAGTATGATACTGTATGGACGTAAAAATGATTGTAACAGAGATTATGGGCATGCAAGAGTTTATATAGATGGGGAAGTGTAAGAGCAAAGATTGTGATTGGTTTATATAAGTACATGAAAGATCATGAAAGGAACGACTGAGATTAAGTGTGCGGTTGGGCAGGTTAGATTAGCATTAATTAAGTCATTTGAGAGGGAAAAGAGGGAGTGATTAGGGCAACACTACCAGTGTGGCAAGTGTGACTTTTCTAATAAAGGATGAAAAATGCTAGCAACACATTTTAACACACGTTTTTCAGCACACTATTCTCTTTGATTGGTTAAAATTCATATAGGTCCCACCAAATTTATATAGGTCTCACATGATTTGGTGGGAGCCATGTTAGTTTAAACCAATCAAAGAGAGTGTGTTAAAATGTGTGTTGCTAACATTCCTCATTGATAATACATGTATATCACTATAAGTGAGTAAATATATGATCATATGTTCATTTTTTAACAAATATATATATATATATATATATGTATGTATGGGGCATCCCGTGAGTATAGCTCAGTTGGTAGGACAATGCATTATTATATGTAGGGGTTGGGGTTCGAACCCCGGACACCCCACTTATTTACCTTATAAGGTGAATTCTAGCCATTAGACTACCTGACCAATATATATATATATATATATATATATATATATAGGGGTTTACCTACATACGCATACTCGTTCAGAAACTCTACTTGCATGTTGCTCCAATGTTCTTCCAAGTTCAAAGTTAGGAGACTTTACAATTAGGTTTTCCAATGCACTGTGAGGGGAATTAGTTATTGTTCAAACAATTAATTCATCTATCCAAACTAACAAAAACTTAGTAAAAAAAAGAGTTACCTACAACAACTCAATTCCGAGCTAGTGAGGACAAAATGAAAGGAATGCAACAATTAGGATGGAAGTCTACCGCGGTTAGTTTGAGAGTGAAATCAACAATTTAACCTTGCAAAATAAAAGAAGCTTCTGACAGCAAACCCGACGCGATGAAGAGAAAATTCCGACACAACTCCGGCATGGTGAAAGCATGTGGGTTTGCAGAGGATGAAGAGATGAAGACAATGATGCTTTTTGCTTTAATGGGAGAAAACCGAAAATGATCGAAATGAAAGTAGAAGAAGAAGGGTTGGTGTGTGTTTTTGAAGAAGAAGCAGCACTACTAGAAAAAGCTGAAATACCGACGGAATTTAGAGACGGAATTAGATTTGTCTCTATCAGAGACGGAATTAGAGACGGTAAAAAGGAGCAGGAGACGAAAATTATAATTTATTTTTTTGTTACGGTTTTAGAGACGGAAATTTCCGTCTCAACGGTTTTCCGTCTTTAAATCCGTCTCTGTGTCAGTCTCCAAATGGTCAACTAGTCATTGAAATAGTCAAACTTTTAGCAGAGACGGAAATTTTCCGTCTCTGACGAATTTTTCATTTTTCCAACGAATTTATTTCGATAGCCGCCCACTTTTTTTAAGGAGCCCGCCCAGCATAACTTTGGTATGCTTTTTTTATTTTTTATTTAATATTTAATAATATAATATAATAATAATATAAGATAATAATAATTCACAAAAAAAAAAACTTCACTTCCTACTTTCACTTTCACGTTCTTCTCTCTTCTCCCCTTTTCTCTTTGATTGTTCTCACCTCCATGTTTCTTCCTTCCAACAGCTCACCCTCCATCAATTCTTCTTATTCTTAATTTCAAACCCTGTTATCAACAACCCCAATTCATCCTTCTCCTCAATTACCAACAGTTCACTTCCATCAATTTCTCTTATTCCCAATTTCAAACCCTAATTCCAATTTTGGGTTACAAAGACAAACCAAATACTAATTGGAGATTCTTTGTAAAAAATATTAGGTAATTTAATGTTTATCAATTTCAAATTTTTTTTTCTTCATGTTTTTTGTTGCTAAATTTCTTATGTGAATTAGAAAATACTGTATCTAAATTGGAGTTGTGAAACCCAATTGCTAAATTAGTGTTGTGAAAATAATTGAGGTTTTTTTTTTTGGTTAAAAAAAAATTGGGTTTACACGTGAGTAAAAAATTGGTGAGAAAGTTTCTAAAATCTTAATTTTTTTTTTCATGTGTATTTTGATTATTTTTAAGGTTTATTAATTGGATTTATATTGTTGAGTTCATTAGATGATACCTTAAGATTCTTCAACATTTTCTTTAAAGTTGTTTGAACGAAAGTATACTGTATGTACAAAATCTCAGAATGATTGCATTCAATTGTTTCATTTTCTCAAATTATTATTGATGTCAACGTATTTTCTTAAATTATTATCGGCGTCAACGTGTTAGTGTTGTATCGTGTCTGTGTTGTACAGGGTAATGGTGTTATGGGATCAAGGCTTCTCCCCGTTTCATGTGTTTTATGTCATTTTAGTTTCTTAGATACTCTGTTCAA
This sequence comes from Medicago truncatula, assembly GCF_003473485.1. NCBI lineage: Eukaryota > Viridiplantae > Streptophyta > Magnoliopsida > Fabales > Fabaceae > Medicago > Medicago truncatula. The sequence goes on along the minus strand of NC_053044.1, from coordinate 12,516,439 downwards.
AAAAAGAGTTGTAATGTTTTTCCTATATGAATTTCAGTTTATTCATAATTCCTTTACTTTGTGGTAATTTTACAACTTCATGTTTTCATAGATTCTGTAAAAATCAACGAAGGTCTGTAAAAATTGTATTAGATATTTCTGTTTGGTTATGTTCATAGATTCTAAATACATGTTGTTTTCTTCTATTTCAGAGATTTGATTTCCAATTACACAAAATCTATAGAGGAGCTTGTCAGATCTGAGCCATCGGAGCCTGTCGTTCTTTTCAGACAGATAATGAACCTTAAATGAGATTTTATTTGTTATTAGATTGCAACTTCCATGTTTTACTGGATGTGGATTACCTGATTTTCACCTTAAAATTAAGATGAAACCAAATGCTAATAATCTTAGACAGAACTATTGTTTTATGAAAGCTGGAAATTATCTACTAAGTATTATGATCCTATTTACTACCTTTTTTTTTTTTTTTTTTTTTTTTTTTTTACAGTTTTATGTTTTTGATTTTTGTTATTAATTAGCACTAAATATTTTGTTCAGTTCGTATTGAACTTTTGAATGTGAATGCTTTTCTATTTTATTTTATTGTATCCCCTAGCTATTATCAATATGAGAAATAAAAACACATAAATCTATTAACTATTATAACTAACATGCTACCAATTTTTCAATATAGAATGGAGATTCCTGAACATCGCAAGTGGATGGATAATAGGATGCGTCCTGATAATAGTAGAGTTACAGATGAGTTTTTGGCCGGGGTTTGTGAGTTTGTTGAGTTTGCTTGTGCACAAGATGATTTCAAAAAAGTAGGAAAGTTGAGATGCCCATGTAAAATATGCAAGTGTAGAAAGCCTCAGTCAGTTGACGATGTCATGAAACATCTTTGTATGAAGGGGTTTAAGGAGGATTACTATTACTGGAGTAGCCACGGTGAACAAAGGCCTTCGGTTATGCCAGTGGTTTCAAACAACTCCTATTATGGAAGCATTGGGATACGGGAAGACTTCAATAACTTTGAGCAAATGGTAATGGATGCAGCTGGACCATCTCTTGGTTATTATCTTGAGCAAGAAGAGTTTGCTTGTCCAGAACAAATAAGGGAGGATCCTGACCCACAAGCAGAAAGTTTTTTTAAGATGTTGAAAGCTGCACAAGCTCCCTTGTATCACGGTTGTGAAAGTTATTTAGAACTGTCAGCTGCAATACAAGCATTAAGTATAAAGTCTGACTTCAATAACTCACAGAATTGCTTTAATAAATGGGTAGAGTTTATGGGGAAAGCATTGCCAAATGACAATCGAATGCCTAAAAACTACTATCGTGCAAAGAAATCAGTGGAAAAGCTTGGATTGGGTTGCATAAAGATTCATTGCTGCCCAAATGATTGTATGATTTACTACTATCCAGAAGATAAGAATCTCCGTAATTGTAAAATATGCGGCGAAAACCGTTACAAAAGTGTCACTAGAAATGGCAAGATTAGAGATGTTCCTTTAAAAAAGATGTGGTATTTCCCTATTATCCCAAGGCTTCAAAGACTATATTCCTCAATGCAAACTGCAAGCCAAATGAGGTGGCATCATGATGTTACAAGAGACGATGGATATTTATCTCATCCAGCTGATGGAGAAGCTTGGAAGCATTTTGATGAAAGCTATCCTGAATTTGCAAAGGACCCTCGAAATGTGAGGTTGGGGTTGTGTGCTGATGGATTTGCACCATTTGATAAAACAGGTAGAACATATTCATGTTGGCCAGTGGTTATTACTCCTTACAATCTTCCACCTTGGATGTGCATGAAAAGAGAGTTCTTATTCTTAACTGTTTTAATTCCGGGCCCTTCTAATCCAAAAGGGAGAATTGATGTGTATATGCAGCCACTGATAGACGACCTTAAACTTTTGTGGAATTCTGGTGTGATGACATATGATGTCTCATTACAACAGAATTTTGTCATGAAAGCTTGTTTATTGTGGACAATTAATGACTTTCCTGCATATGGGATGTTGTCGGGTTGGATGACAATGGGAAGGCTTGCATGTCCTATTTGTATGGAGTCTACGAAAGCATTTACCCTTCAACATAGTCACAAGACAACTTTTTTTGACTGTCATCGCCAATTCTTATCACCTGATCATTGCTATAGGAGGAATAAGACTGCTTTTAGGAAGAGTAAAGATGAGACATCATCGCCCCCAAAAAGGTTGACCGGTGAAGAAATGTGGGAAAGGGTCAAGGATTTACCGAGCATAATTGGACCTCCATATGATGATTTTCCAGGGTATGGACTTCTCCACAATTGGACCAAACAAACCATCTTTTGGCAGTTGCCATATTGGAAGACAAATCTTCTCCCACATAATCTAGATGTCATGCATATTGAAAGAAATGTATTTCTTAATATCTTGTATACTGTTATGGACACCAAGGGAAAAACAAAGGACACTTTTAATGCTAGATTGGACTTGGCAGATATTTGTAGAAGGAAAGATTTGGAGCTACAAGATGTTGGAGGGGGAAAGCTTAAGAAGCCAAAAGCAAAGTACGCATTAACAAAACAACAAAGATTATCTGTGTGTGAATGGGTCAGAAAACTAAAGCTACCAGATGGGTATGCATCTACCTTATGTAGATGTGTTGACTTGCGGGAAGCAAAGTTATTTGGAATGAAAAGTCATGACTGCCACGTGTTCATGCAACGCTTGCTTCCTATTGTATTCAGATCTCTACCCGACCCTATTTGGAACACCCTAACAGAGTTTAGTCAATTCTTCCGAGAGCTTACTTCGCCTATATTAAAAAAGGAGAATTTACATGTAATGGAGAAAAATATCCCAATCATTTTGTGTAAGTTAGAACAAATATTTCCCCCTAGTTTCTTCGACTCTATGGAGCATCTTCCAATACATTTACCGTATGAAGCTAGGGTTGGTGGTCCCGTGCAATATCGATGGATGTATCCTTTTGAAAGGTTGGCCATCTATCTTCTTTTTCTTTTTTTTTAAGTAATCACTATGCACTAATAATTGTGAACAGGGTGTTATTTGGTTTTTTTTCCGTTTTCCCACGAAATGGACAAAGCATTCTCAATTTGATCATTATGCTTACTCTTCATGGTAGTCACTTAAACTTGTCTGTTTAGTTTCGATTAATGTGTTGATTCAACCAATTTGATCATTATGCTTACTATTCATGGTAGTCACTTAAACTTGTCTGTTTAGTTTTGATTAATTGTGATTCAACCAATTATATGGTTACTATTCATGTTAGTCACTTAAACTTGTCCTATTTTAGTAATCACTATGCACTCATAATTGTATTAATGTCTTCAAGTTATTTTATTAGGTTTATTCGTACCTTAAAAGATAAGGTCACAAACTCATCTTCTGTCGAGGGCTCTATTTGTGAAGCGTACTTAGTGGAGGAGGCCTCTACGTTTGCGTCTTACTATTATCCACCTGATGTTACTTGTAGAAGGACAAGAGTGCCACGGAATGATGATGGAGGCGAAAGTTGTTCAATCAGACAACCTTTGTCTATCTTTAATTATCTTGGGCGTCCTTCTGGGAAATGTACAACCTACTTCCTACAAGACAAAGAAATGAAAGCTGCACATCTCTATGTTCTTCTAAATTGTCCAGAAGTTGAGCCATTTTTGTCGTAAGTGTACACTTCTTTCATTTACCAATATCTTTGAAAAATATAATATCTCTAAACATGTGATTTTAATGTAGCATGTATACGGATATGCTTCAAGATCTTGGTGTAGCCGACTCAGAAGTTGACAAAGTAATCTCCACATCATTTCCTAATTGGTTCAGCGAATATGTATGGTGAATTGAATCTCCCTAGTGTCATTAATGCTACTTACTTTGCTTGTTAATTGAAACTAATCTAACTTTTCAAAATAGGTCTCAAAGAACCATGTTGAAGATAACTTTTTGAGGAGTTTGGCATGGGGGCCCAAGAGAAAAGTCAACAAATGGTCAGTGTATTATGTAAATGGATACAAGTTTAATACCATAGATCATGGTAATGGGATGAGTACAACAAATTGTGGCGTATCTGTTCAAGGTGGTGAAGATGGGGAAATTGACAATGATTACTATGGTGTCTTAACTGACATTGTTGAAGTTTACTATACTGGATGGCCAATAAAGACGTTGGTTTTGTTCAAATGTGATTGGTTTGATCCCACTTTGAATCAAGGTAAAAAGGTAGATAGTTATGGAAATGTTGAAGTTAGAGTATCTAGGAAATATAAACATTATGACCCATTTATATTTGCACAACAAGCAAAACAAGTATACTTCACACAGTATCCTGAAGGAAAAAAAGATTGGTTGGCTGTGATTAAGACCAAGGCGAGAAGCACAATTCAAACTTTAGAAGATAGTAAGCCGGAGAAAGAAGTTCCATACCAAGATGAATCAATCACACAATCACACGCAAATCCAGACATAGATACATCATCCTACACACCAAATAACATCAAATGGGGGTCAAAGGATAGATCAGATGGACGAATTTGGATAAGATCAGAACTTGGAAATAAGTAATTTTAATTTTATATTATAATTCTATAGAAATATATAATGTTTTAAATTGCATCTTACAAGTTATTTTTCTTACACTTTCAGCTTTTATCCAGAAGAGGTAGTGAGGAGTGCTATAACAAAAATTTTCAAGGAAAATTTTGGTGGGGCGTGGTCATGCTGGAAAGATGCAAAACAAAATGAGGAAGTACCGTTGCTTTGGTTTAATGATTTTAAGGTATTTTTGTGATATATGTTGTTTTAACCTATTTGATTTATATGATATTAAATATGAAGCTTCATTGTTACTTAGGTTGAAAGTTGATTTACCTTTTCAAATACATAGCTTCATGACATTTTTTTGTTTGTAGGCTAAATTCAAGTGGCTTGCAAATGATGAAGCTAACATTAAAAAGAGCTTTAATAGTAGGGGGTCTTTGGCATTAAAAAATGCCTTGTTCAAGGTGCGTAGTGGTGAAGATAAAGGTGAATGGGTTGGTGTAGACAACTTGAAACAGTTGGAGGTTAAATGGAAAGAAGAGAAATGGCAAAACAATTCTTTGACTAATAAACAAAACAGGCAGTCTAAAGTTGGGCACCATGTGCATAGTGGAGGATCCATATCTGCTAGAGTGCATAGCAAAAAAATGGTTAGTGATTCTTTTTGTTTAAATTACAGTGTAAAAATGTTCATACTAACTTGTTGTTTGTTGGTTATATTTTAGAGAGTGGAATTGGATAGGGAACCAACATGGTTTGAGATTTATGACAAACTTCATAGACCAAAAGGGAAACCAGATGGGTGGTTTAATGAAACACAAGCTAAGATAGCTGTATGTATACTCACATTTTTGTTTCTCTTTCATATATCTAAATTATATTACTAATAGTAACTCTTTTTTGCAGGAAATGTACCAAACTCAAATGTTTGAGAAACACTCTCAAAGTGGTGAGATTAGTAGTCAACAACCTACTGAAGAAATTCACAATGATATTTATATGGAAATTGTTGGAGGCATTAACAAGAAGGGGCGCATATTTGGATTAGGATCTCAAGCTGCTGTTGTCAAAGAATCTTTGAGACCGTCACGCTCAATTTCTACCGATGTACCTTCTTCTGAAAAAGTTACTGCTATGGAGGCTAAGATTGAAGCATTAACCGCTGAACTTGAAAAGAAAAATCTTGAACAAGAAACACTAAAACAAAAGATGGAGCGCTTGGAGCAAATGATTGGGAATATTGTGCCTAATATGAACACTTCAATTCTGCCGGAAGGAGAAGGTGATAATGGTGACAACTAGATAGATGAACTTTAGCTTAATTGGTTGCTTTTATTTTGGTATCTTTTGTTAGATCAAACATATCATGGTCTTTTATATTTTAGACAACTTTATGTTAGTAACTACTAAGTGGATTGATGGTAAACTTATCTTGGTAACTACTAGGTGGATTGATGATAAACTTTAGTTTAGTTACCTTTAATATTTTGTGATGATATTTTGTTTTTATGAATTCTCCTAACTTGATGGGTATCAAAATATTATTGACATTCTTGAAAGTTTGAGTTAAATGTAGCAAACACAATAAATATTTTAAACATTGTTTTAGCAATAAACAGTGACAATATTGAGTCAAATAATTTTATTTAAAAAAAATTTAGATATGGAATTAAAAAATAAAATTTAGAGACGGAATTTCCGTTTGTCTCTGTTGAGACGGAATATTAATTAATAGAGACGGAAATTTTAACCTTTGTGACAAAATTTTAGAGACGAATTATTTATATTGGAGACAGTATTTTCCGTCTCTGCAGAGACGGATTCTGCTTAGCTTTCAGAAAAGTGTGGGTGACGGATTCTATTTGTTAGAGACGGATTTATTCGGTCTCTAATCAGAGACGGAAAATGAAATTCTGTCTCTACAGTGTTTAGAGATGACAAAAACAACGACAGACCCTGTTCCGTCTCTGATTCCGTCTCTAAGACGTATAGAGACAGATTTTTTTCATTTTAGAGACGGATATTACCCGTCTCTATTCCCAATTTTTTTAGTAGTGCAGAAAAAAAAAAGTTTGTGTTGTTACGTGTGAGAGAGTGAGCGACGGAAAGAGGGAGGGGTGGTAAGCTTGTGTATGAGAGATAAATATGTCTAGAGTTTTGATGTCTACCACAATTGATGTGGCATTGGAAATGAAAGGGTGGATGCATGGGTACCAAAACCTCATAATTATTTGTTGGAAGATGCATAAGGGAGAGACAGAGTTATCTATAATAAATGAGTGTGGGGAATAGTTGAAAGAAGTTGCTTTTACAAAGTGGAATGCTGATTAAGATTAACACTTAAGTGTAAATGATCAACGGTTGATGTTGAATGGCGCCTAAATGATCAGCATCTAATGGCTTGAAAAATGAGAGGGAAGAAATTAGGGTTAAGGATGGATTTGGGGGATAAGCTTTAGTAAGTAAGATATATACTAGTGAAGCTTTGGCAAAAATAGTGAAAACCAACGAAGCTTTTTTCATAACTAGACTCTTGACCTGTGCTTTTTTCATAATATGTTCTCTTATAAGAATTTAAAAATGTAAACATACAATAATTAGGTAATTAAGTTTGGTCAAATCACTTTTAATTGGTGGGAAAACGGGATGCTACAATGTTGACTGATGAACAAAGATGTGTGCATGACAAGTTCATGGAGTCCTTGGTTCTGTCGACGGTGTTTCTTTTTCTTATATGGTTACGGTGGTACTGGAAAAACATTTATATGGAAAACATTGTCGGCTATTGTTAGCTCGAAGGGGTTAATTGTATTGAATGCTGCATCCAGCAGTATAGTGACTCTTCTATTACCAGGTGAAAGAACCGTGCACTCGACACTGATAGTCCCTATTGAGATTAATGAGGCATCATCGCTTACGATAGAAAAGGATAGTCCTAGGGCAGACCTGGTGCGTGCTGCAAAGTTGATAATTTGGGATAAGGCTCCGATGATACACCAATGGTGTTTTGAGACAGTTGACCGATCAATGCGTCATATCATGTCCAAGAATGATCCCCTAAACGAGTTTAGACCTTTCGATGGAATGACAGTAGTTTTAGCTGGTGATTTCAGGCAGATATTGCCTGTTGTCCAAAAAGGAACGAGGCACGATATTGTTGATGCCTCAATCAATTCATCACAGATATGGGCTTATTGTAATGTGTAGAGGCTTACTGTTAATATGAGATTGAGTGCATCTTCGGTACCTGTAGAGCAGGAATAAATTGCTAATTTTGGCAAGTATATACTCTCAATTGGAGACGGCAACGACGCATCAGGTGAGAATGGTGAAATGAAGGTAGAAATTCTAGAAGATTTGGTCATATCAGACACAACAAATCCGTTGATGTCACTTATAGACTTTGTGTATCCCGATTTGAATGATAACCTTGGTGACCCGCTATTTTTCCAAGAAAGGGGAATACTCGCACCAACACTTCATTCAGTTGAGCATTTTAACGAATATATGATGTCACTGAGTCCAGGTGAAGAGAAAGAGTATTTAAGCTCTGGTTCTGCTTGTCGATCAGGTGAAAATTTTGGTGTCCAAAGCGAGTGGTTCACAACGGAATTTCTTAGTGGTATTAAGAGCTCTGGAATTCCAAATCACCGGTTGAAACTAAGGGTGGGATGTCTAGTATGCTCATGAGAAACATCGATCAGGCCAATGGATTGTGTAATGGTATGAGGCTGACAGTCACACATCTAGGGAAGAGAACGATAGCTGCTATCGTAATTACAGGAAAAAGGGCAGGTACCAGGGTATTCATTCCTAGGATGAATCTTATTCCGAGTGATCCAGGACTACCCTTCAAATCCAGGCGCAGGAAATTTCCATTGACGCTTTGTTTTGCAATGACAATAAATAAAAGTCAGGGTCAATCTTTATCTCGACTGGGAGTTTATCTTCCTAAGCCCGTGTTCATGCATGGACAACTCTATGTCGCTGTCTCTCAAGTTACTTCTAGAAAAGGTTTGAAGCTGCTCATCTTGGATGAAGATAATAATGTTTGCAACGAGACCACAAATATTGTGTATCGTGAAGTATTTCAAAAAATATGATCATTGGTTATGTTTTAGAATTGTTGTTGCTATAATTTAGAAAACTAAAGTTGCGTATTGTTTGGAAGTCGTTTTTTGTTTAATTTCTTTGTAAGGCGTATTGGTCATTACATGACATGCAATTTCTATATAAGCAGATCCTCCTCCCATTGAAAAAATATAAAATAAAGTCAAACTATTTTCAAATAAGCAACAAGTTGTCTTCAAAAACTATTATGGAGAGCTTACGAAAATAGGATGAAAATAATTTATGAACTTGTTTTCAACTTCTCTATTTGACTAGCATGCGATTTTTTTCTTAGTTGGATCAAATTATGCATTATTTAGACTTAAATAATATCTAAAAAATCGGTATTCGGGATAGGTTTTCCGGTATGAAAACCAGAAACTATATAATTACATGTTATATTAAAGGTATTAGAATGTCAACTACTAGTCCAATCAGTGTACCAGAATCAACAATAAGGTATGTCTCAATGTCTCTTTTTTTTTCAAAGACAAAAAACGCAATAAAAGAATAAAGGGAAAAGTACAATATTGAAGGGACTAAGCCAATACCCAATTAAACAGTAAAGACCAAAAATAAAGCATTGCCACTTCCTAAGTAGCCTAAAACCACTTCTAAGGAGGAATGAGAAGAGCTACCCAAAAGTTAAAAAGAAAAAGACACCATGCTACTAAGGATAGTAATATGTTACATTAAAACACAGACCCAAAAAAGCAAAGAAGCATAGAACATGGAATAAAACTAAAGCCTAAACCAAGGCATATCATGATTTATAAGCTTTAGATAATCCACTATTAGCATGGGTTTAAATGCACTCATTTTTTATCCTCTAGGACTCTGCAATCTATTTTTCTTCTGCTGTCTATTTGAAACATATGGAGTAAATGACTTATCGTCCTTATTCCTTACCACCATTGTGACAATTCTAATATTGCATATCTATAAGATCCTGATCATCCGATGAAATCTCACCCCAGTGTGTTTTTAAGATTTCTACACTTCTTAAAGTAGCATCACTAATGGGAGCAATGTTGGAGTCTTTTGAAGCAGTTAACAACTTCTCATAATTTTTTACCATAGGACGATCGGTTAGAAATATTAGTTATTAAGGAAAATCATATTGCACTCATTGTTTTGTAGCCTCATTCATTTTGACTTCGGTAGGGAAGGTATGCGAGCTGGTGATGACGATTGGCTTGGGAATTGGCAATTGTACATGTGTAATATTAAAAGTGACAGTTCCAAGGGTTTGTATTATTGATCTAGATTCTTCGAACGATGGTGAAGGACCTGTACTGTTAAAAGTGTTCCTTTTGGAGACATAGGTCGTTGTTTGATTGAACTCCGTAGTCAATTCTTAGGTGCTATCTTATGCATTTCCTTGAAAACAGTACACATTGCCTTGAACTAATCCATTTTTGACCATGTTGTTGATGTTCAAATTCAGTTTATGTTGGTTTCTAGTTGGTCGAAAGAAATTAGGATAAAGAAAATTCAGAATTATGATTTGAACTTAAGACTGATGTTTTTGTGAAGTTTGCATATGAGGAAGGACTTTGAGTAGTTGCTATGGTCACCTTTATGAAATAGGCATCTCAAAGCAGGTAATTCAAGTTGCATGAATGAATTCGATTTCGATTTGATTTTGTACTTTGATTTCTTCAAGTCGGATATATGAATAAATGCAAACATTACATTGATAATGAGTACCAACGCTTATAAATGAATGGGAAAGTAAAATACCGGAATAACAGAAGCACAACAAAACTCAGAAAGCAATTTCAATGAACAAACTGAATCATTAACAAATAAAAAGACACCTATCAACCACATAAAGGAGGTCCAATCACAAACAAGAACAAAACGACCAACTGAATCACAAACTGAAAATGGGACGTACACGCTACAGAAAAAGCAAACAGAAACTCAATTGTGAACGTTCAACATATGTTAATAACAACATTGTCAACTTCAATAGCAGATTGTTCAGATTCTTTACACCTACGCTACAATGTGCAGCGCCGCTATCTAACAACACTTTGTACTAAATAATGTATTGCCAAATAATAGTAATTTGTTCAAATATTTCTATGCTACAGCGGTATAGCTTCGTTACATCCACAATTTGACAACACTGGTTCACACTGGATCACAATTTTTCAGGTATGTTAGGCACTAATAAGATACACTGAAACTTTCTGGCCTACTCAGATCAATTTCCGAGATCTAACAGTTCCACAAATATACATTAAGACAAAAAGATAATACATTAATGCTATTAGTTGTCGTATCTGTTATAATCTAATTTTAAAATAATAATTCATCATCAAGGGGAAAATTGACTAGTATTAAAATTGAATAAACTCAAAACACCTACATCTAGTATTAAATAACATATTCGATATAGTTCATAATGCATTGTTCAAGCAATTATCATACATTATAATATCAAAACTGTAACCCCAAACTTAGAAAATCAATCCAAGGTAGCTACTAACAAAAAAGTTAAAATAAACCATTCATTAAAAATGATCCGTGAAGATACTATTAATCAAAAATAAACATAAAACAAATAGCATTAATTAATAGAAGTTAACCAGTTCGTTGCAGCTGAATAACGTTAAGAACAAGGTGATATCAAACTCTCAACGTAGACTACTGAATCCCTCCAATGATCAATGTTTTGAAGCTCAGGCATGTTATAAGTACCAATTTTGGAATCATAGACAACCAGATTAGTGTGCGTCGAATGATCATGAAAATACATTAGCACTTGGTCATCTTCCGTAATATATAAAGGCGTGCAATAGGGACGGTTTCCCCGATATACCATGTAAGGAACATGATACAATTTGGTCCATGGCTGGTTATTTCCACATTCATTCATAATCCAAACATCCACAAACATATTAGTATATGCAAATATGGACAAGCAATCCTTCAACACCCCCAAAGTCCAACAATTTGTCTCAACATTAGGGTGCGAAAGCTTTTGATACGATTCCTTTTCAAAATCAAGAGAAATAACAATACTGCTCCTAGAATCTTTTGCCAACCAATTAATGGTACCACTTGCAAATACCCCCGGATTATCGATGCAGCTGGAGTTTGGCAAGTCCCCGATCCTCTTCCAAGAATCGGTGCCCAAAGTATAAACATGAACTTGATTAGTGTTGTCGTCCTTAAAGAATGAAACAACAACAATCTTATAAGTTTGAGAGAAACGATCATATCCAATGCTATATAAGGAACAAGGATTTTGTCTTCCTCTTCCTGAATGTTTCAAAGGAGGAAACATATTGAATTTTCTAATGGAAGGGTTCCACAAAAGTAATCGATTATTAAGGGTGAAACAAATGACTCCATCGCAAGAGCAAACATTCAAAATAGGATATAATTCATTGTACAAGGCATGAGGGAAACTGAGTTGGGTCGTCGTGACTCTGCCGCTAGAGGTTGACAATGCTGCCCTGAAAAGAGAGGAGATTTGGAAATTCCAGGGAAATAGATTTCGTGAGTTGTATGTGAAATCAGTTTAAAGGATGATATGGTGGCGGTCTATGGAAGCCTTTGACATGTGAACATGTGAAGGTGCTTCTTGGCGAATTTGGGATCAGAGATCAATGATTTCCAGGATTTGCATACGCATCGGAATTGCAAGAGTGATTTCACAGGAAGCCTACAAAGAATCTCTGGCACCAAATCAAAGGGAAGCGACGGCAAGGATGTTAGGGTTACATTGTTGGTAATCATTTGGCGTTGCTTAATCATGGCAGCTCGAGCAGCAAGTAGAAATCTCTTTCGTTAGCAACGAAGTGGAAAACTAATTGGTTTCGATGGATTGAAGGTAGAAGCAAAGGGAGTGGGTGTTGAGGGTTTGGGTTGGGACAAAGGTTTTGTTTTTGTAGGAAGAAAGAAAGAGAGTAGAATGGTGATTATTATTAAATAAAAATATTAATCTAATTTTTAGGTTTTTTTTTTTTTTTTTCCTTCAAAAAGAAAAGGTTGTTTTTTTTGTTTTAAAAAAAAAATACTCAGAATCCACCTTTTTTATTAGGGAAAAACCCACTTTGGGCCCGTTTGTTTTAGTTTAAAAAAAAATAGATTTTTTTTTGTATTTCTAAAAATAAATTTTTTAGAAATTTTCTCAAAAATAGTAGAAGTTATTTCAAACTTATTTTTTTTATTTTTTATTTTTTGGTAGATAGACGAAATGGCAAAGCCATTATAAACTCACACACACAAGTGGAGGTACCGGGGTTCGAACCCCGGTCATGGCATCCGGCCTAACAATTTCGGCATTTTGCCAGTTGAGCTAGGACTTCTGGATAACATAAGTTAAAATGAGATTTTTCATAGTAAAAATCTCATATTTTTTTAAAGTGACATTTTTTAAAAATGCTATTTATTAAAAAAATTGTAGCAAAAAAAAAAAAATAACACTATGAAAATCTATTTTAAAAAAACCTCCCTTGAGCTCACCCTAAAACAGGCAGGGTGCCTGCTCTAATGCCAATTGAAATTCTGATACACTTGTTTTAATATGGTATGTATAATGTGTTTTAACGTATGCAATGTTTCAACATCACGCGATAAACATAAGTCAAAACAAGAAAATAAACAACAAGAAAGTAAAGAACAAAATGAGTTTGTTGACCCAGTTCGGTCACAAAACACCTACTCTGGGGGCTACCAAGTCAAGAAGGAAATCCACTGGTGTAGTCCTTATTCTATAGTTCTCAGCAAACTCCTCATTTACACTAAAGACCTAGTACCTATCCGTATAGACTTTGTAACACCCTATTTTATTATTTGAATATTTTATTGGATTTGGAGTCTATTTTTATGACTTATGTGATTTATATGATTATTGTGATGTGTTGTTGATTTATTAAGTGGCTTATTTTATTATTTAATAGAATATGATTTGAAAATAAAGTAAGATTAAGTTGTGGGGCTGTTTTAGAAATTAGATGAGTGATATTTTTTTATGTTATATATTGATATTTATTAGTAAAATATATATGTTATTTGTTGTAGAAATATATGTTATTTGTTGTGGATATATATTTTATTTGTTGAAGAAATATATTTTATTTGTTGTATAAATATATTTGTTATTCGTTATAGAAATATTTTATATTATATTATATATATATATATATATATATATATAAGAATATAATATTGAGACTGGGAGGATGTAACACCCTGTTTTCCAAACATAAAAAAATTTCACATATAAATCAGAGTTTTTCAACATGAACGGAATGTCACACTTCTTTTCATAAAATCATAAACGGAATAAATAATTATTTATCTTTCAAAATTCAACAACATATTATTTAATACTTCGCAGCGGAAATTTAGTCAACATTTAAACAACTTGGGCACAAGGGCCTTAACATAAAATCTCATAAATTCTTTCCAACAACATGTTCATGAAAATTCATAAAATAAATATGTAAGGAACAGAAAAGCAATAACAAAGTTCTCATCCCGTACGTATCAGAGCACCTAAGACACACGAGAGAGATCCCTCACACGATCGCAACTAATCTTGGTTACCTGCAACTTACCCACGAATACAGGCAACATTTCCAAGCAGAAGGGGTGAGATTTCACAAACAATAATATTAAGCATTTAATTCATCGAATGCATTTAACAACTTAAACTTCATCAATTAGTAATAATAATTCTTCATATAATACTTCTTTAACAACTCCTAAACAACATCATGAACAATATCATAAACAACATAACTCATGGATGACAATTCTTCAACAACTTCAACTATTCGACGACGACAACGTCAACCTGACAATACAACTACGTAAGAGTACACCACCTCTTATAATACGACTACTTAAGAGTACACCACCTCTTATAAAACAACAGCGCAAGAGTACACCACCTCTCACTATTCAACAACATAAGAGTAAACCACCTCTAATAAAACAACAACGTAAGAGTACACCACCTCCTATAAAACAACAACGCAAGAGTACACCACCTCTCACTATACAACAACATAAGAGTACACCACCTCTTATAAAACAACAACGTAAGAATACACCATCTCTTACAAAACACCTGAACATAAATAGTCACCAACAACAGCTTCAACTACGACTTCAACAACAACACGGACGATGATGACAAAGACAACGACAACAACCACTGTGCATAAATAATTATGACTTACTGCACAACTTGGTCAACTTAATGATATTACTAATCAACAACAGCAGAGACAGCAACATAAACAACTTGCAACATAGCAATATTAATAATAACAACTTGAATGATATAAACAACGATATTTTCTATATCATACATTTTCCTCATAATATAAATATCTTAAACTAACCAACAATCATTAATCATTTGATTCAGGCTCTCTGTAAGTCTATAACTTATTAACAACTTCCATTCCTATCCCAAGATCAACTCACAACATGGGTTAAATACTCTTAAACACCTTAATTGAACTCATAGTACTTCTAGTTTTGAGCCTTGGAATTATCGCATAAGTTTTTGGATTAACTTAGAAATGATTATGCTGAATTTTCATAAGATTTCACTAAGACCTACTTGGAGTATTCTCATCATATCTCAAAAACTAAAAATTATTTTCAAGTTAAACCAAAGCCATTGGAAAGCTAACAAAATTCTCTAAAACTTTCATGTTTACTTCGAAAGCAAATTCAAAAGATAAAAGGGTGAAAATTGCGAATATTTTCCAAATTTGACTGACAGAAAATCGGGGGCCGATTTTCGTCGAACCAAAACTAAAAAATCAGCTCAGAAATCGGTGGCCGATTTTGACAACTCTGGGGCCGATTTTAAGCTTCATAGCAGTTCAAAAATCAGTTTAACAATGCGTTTTTCACTTAAGAATCACTCTTAAATCACTAGACGCGAACACAAGACTCCCAAATTTGATAGGAAACATCACCTATTGTTATTCTACAACCTGAACATCAATTCTTATGTTAATTCATTGGATTACCTACTCTTTAACGATCAATTTGAAATTCAAAACCCTAACTTCTTTTCAAAACTCTAACTTCATTAACATCTTAATTTCAACAATCAATTCTATAAATTAACCCTAATTTCTATAACATCAAAATTAACAAAACATCAACATGTTAAACTCCTTTTTAAATATCATACAAACTATTACAACTTCTAAACCTAATTCTGAAATTTACAACCTACAACCATGTTAAATTCAATTTCAGAATCATAGGCTTAAGAAGATTGAATGCTAGTCCCACCCTTACCTTAGTTAATCGATTGGGGAGCCTCCTCTCTTGGTTCTTCTCTCCTTTTGTTCTCCTTTTTTCCAAAACTTGTTGTACATAAAAACTATTCTGACCTATTTTCTCCTATTTATTTCCTCAACCCTCTTTATCTTATTTCAACTTATTCCACTAAACTCTCTAAATTCTCAAAACAACCCCTCATCTCAATCTTTATTTTATTTTCAAATCTTATTCTATTAAATAATAAAATAAGGCCACTTAATAAAATAACACACACCACATAATCATTAATTCACATAAATCATATAAATATAATCTAAACTCAACAAAATACTCAAATAATCAAAGAGGGTGTTACAACTCTACCCCCTTTAAACGAATTTCGTCCTCGAAATTCAAAACACAAAAGAAAATGAATTCAGTTATTGCTTAAATACCTTAAACTATATAACAAAATGGAAACTTTAACAATACACAAAAATCACATTAAAGTTAGTCAGCTAAACATGATCACATAACAAAACATAACCATAAATCAGAAGAACACAACGACAATATTCAACCGTCACACGACTCAAACGACTCAACTACTTGGCCGAACGGACCAACTTGCTCTGATACCAATTGTAACACCCTCTTTTCCAAACATAAAAAAATTTCACATATAAATCAGAGTTTTTCAACATAAACGAAATGTCACACTTCTTTTCATAAAATCATAAACGGAATAAATAATTATTTACCCTTCAAAATTCAACAACATATTATTTAATACTTCGCAGCGGAAATTTAGTTAACATTTAAACAACTTGGGCACAAGGGCCTTAACATAAAATCTCATAAATTCTTTCCAGCAACATGTTTATGAAAATTCATAAAATAAATACGTAAGAAACAGAAAAGCAATAACAAAGTTCACATCCCGTTACGTATCAGGGTACCTAAGATACACGAGAGAGATCCCTCACACGACCGCAACTAATCTTGGTTACCTGCAAGTTACCCAAGAATACAAGCAACATTTCCAAGCAGAAGGGGTGAGATTTCACAAACAATAATATTAAGCATTTAATTCATCGAATGCATTTAACAGCTTAAACTTCATCAATTAGTAATAATATTTCTTCATATAATACTTCTTTAACAACTCCTAAACAACATCATGAACAATATCATAAACAACATAACTCATGGATGACAACTCATCAACAACTTAACAACTCATGGATGAAAATTCATCAACAACTTCAACGATTCGACGACGACAACGTCAATCTGACAACACAACTACGTATGAGTACACCACCTCTTATAATACGACTACGTATGAGTACACCACCTCTTATAAAACAACAGCGCAAGAGTACACCATCTCTCACTATACAACAACATAAGAGTACACCACCTCTTATAAAACAACAATGTAAGAGTACACCACCTCTTACAAAACACCTGAACATAAACAGTCACCAACAACAGCTTCAACTACGACTTCAACAACAACACGGACGATGATGACAAAGACAACGACAACAACCACTGTGCATAAATAATTATGACTTACTCCACAACTTGGTCAACTTAATGATATTACTAATCAACAACAGCAGAGACAACAACATAAGCAACTTGCAACATAGCAATATTAATAATAACAATTTGAATGATATAAACAACGATATTTTCTATATCATACATTTTCCTCATAATATAAATATCTTAAACAAACCAACATAGCAGTTCAAAAATCAGTGGTTCAAAAATCAAGGGTTCAAACCTTGTAGTTGTTGTTAGTTTTGATGTTATAGGAATTAGGTTTATAATTCTGGAATAGGGTTTAACATGGTTGTTGTTGTTGTTGATAATTTTGATGTTATAGAAGTTTGGTTTGAATTGCAATTTGATTATTGAGAGATTATAATTTGAGAGAAATAACCTAGGGTAAAGTGAACCAAAGAATTGAACGGTGAAAAGAGTGGTTAATTAGGTAGGTTAGTGATGGATTAACGTTCTAATGATAGGGTAATCATATGGTGATGATTATGGACGATTTTGGAGAGTTTAGGGTCAAGAAACAGAGCCAAGGAGGCTCCCATGGTAGAAAATCGCAGAAAAATCTGTGATTTCAGCATGTATGATGATGTCGAAATCATGAGGCGATCCCAGTGATCGTGAGGCAATTTGGACAGAAAATCTGTAATTTCAATATGTTTGATGCATACCCTGTTTCATGTTCTTGCGTCTTTTTCACACGTTTCTGTTTTGAATTGGCCTTTGGTGTAAACACGAAAGTCTTAGATAATTATGTTAGCTTTCTATTGACTTTCGTTTGACTTGAAATTGATTTTTGGTTTTTGAGATATAATGAAAATACTCCAAGGAGGTCTTAGTGAAATCTTATGAAAATTCAGCATAACCGTTTCTAAGTTAATCCAAAACTTATGGAATAATTTCAAACCTCAAAACTAGAAGTACTAGGAGTTTGATTAAGGGGGTTTAAGAGTATTTAACCTATGTTGTGATGGATCTAATTGGTTTGACGTGAATATCTTTGTTGGCGAATTTGAAATACATATATTATATGAATGTTGTTGTTGAATAATTTGAGGTACATATATTATGTGAATATCGTATGATATAGAAATAATGTTGTTATACCATCCAAGTGGTTATTAGCAGTCATTTTGTATGTGTCTGAAAACAATATAATCCCGCATTGAGCTATTAGTATCACATACATGGCACAAGTATAGTTTTTCCTAAATTGCGGTAGCACAAGACTATAACCATATTGTGATTTGGTCGAAGTGCTCAACTATGTTTTTGCCTAAATTGTCTGGTAGCACGTTTTAATTCTGTCAAACTCACCACAAATCCAAACATACTTTTGCCTTTTAGTTTAATATGCCCTGTTGCTTTATTAACAACTTAAATATGCATTTCTAAACCAGTGTGAAGTGAATACTAGCTCAAGTTTTGTATCATTTATGAACTGAACTTATAATCCTAGATCAGTTTTGTTGGTGTTTTTTGTCCAACCTTGCGTGGCTTCTGAATTTGTTTGGCTATTGAATTTCCAGAAAGCCATGTTCATAGTATAAGATGAAGGAGATTATTGGAAGTGGAATATTAGTAGCCAATGGAGAAGATGAGGCCTCAAAGGATGGCGGTGCCAACCGTTCAGCAAATAAAACCGGAATTTGCATGTACCAGGTATTGTCTTTTTTAAAAAAAGAAAACAGAATTCGAATTATTGTATCTATCGGGCTAGCATAGTTTTGCAATGGAATTATGCTAACTTGTATTTTTTTTTTTTTTGTTCTTGAAGATTGAAGCAAACTATTGCGGGCATCAGTCATATCTCCTTTGGCGAGGAGGAGAGTGTTTCACCCAAAAAGCCTGCTTCATTGCATAATAGTCTATAGATGCTAAATTTTAGTCATGGCTATTTTCCTGCATAATTTTGCAGGTTCGTCTTTAAGGGGGATAATTTTAGTAGCTATGTTTGGATGTTTTTTACTATGGTATATTTATGAATCTGTTGTACTATTTATGATTAGCTATTGTATTTTTATTTTGGAGTTTTGATGCATTTCACGCTGTTCTGTTTCAGCTGCAGGTCTCTTTGAGTTTTTTGGATGTTGGCTGCCTTTGATGTTGTTGGCTGCTCTGAGTTTTTTTGAGTTGAATTAACATATGTTTGATTTGTTTTTGTAGTTTAACTATGTAATTTATCTATTGTTTTGATTGTTACTATTGAAAGAATTATATGAATGGAATTTAGATATTTTTAGTTATATATATTTCTGTATTTAAGTATTTATTAATATATTTAATTGTCAATAAAAATTGCCTAATTTTTTATTTTTTTAAAAATAAACACTTGCGACTGTTGTGAACGGTCGCAAGCCCATTAAATTATAGTGCCTACATTGCGACAGTTGTGAAGGGTCGCAAGTCCCTCCAATCTATGGGAATGCTCATCATTTGTGACCGTTGGGAACAGTCGCAATAACTTTTGCGACGGTTGGAGCGACTGTTCTCTGAACTGTCGCAAATGACAGTTGTGAAGGGATTTTAAGAGGGGTTTTTCAAAATTTTATTCCTCTTTGCAGAAGAAATCCCATTGAAACGGATCTTGATTAAATCATTAATCACAAATCAATCAGAAACTTAAACACTTTAAGATTCATGTGTTTACCTCTTGAAAAGCAGAACCTTTGTAGAAGAAATATTTCTGATCACGAGCAAAGCAAAGCAGCGATGCCTCTACTCAGTCCACACGAACATAACTTCTCTGATGACCGGTGCTAGCCAATTCCAACGGAGATTCAAAGAGAACAATGTTTAGAGAGCGGCGGCTAGGGTTTCACAACTTTTGTGAATTAGGTTTAGCACTCACATTAAGTTAGTCATGCTTCAACACAAGGGTTCTATTTATAGAAATACTTGTGTGGTCAGCAAAACAACACTTAAATACACCGTACCTTACGGTGGACCGCGTTTCTCTATTTTTTTCGTAAATTAAATAATAAAGTCATATTTAATTATTTAATTAATAATAAGTCTCACTTATTATTTTATAAATAAGTTTTACTTATTTATTTCTTTCATCTATCTGTCCTTTGTGTGTGACCCTATAGGTTCCCGTAATGTTGGCAATAATATTAAATCACATATTTAATATTATAAACAGTGAGTGGTATCTAGCAACACATCACTGCTACCCAAGTGACGAGAATGCCATGTGATCTGACGAAACCTTTCTGTGATAATGATCATGTGTATAATTACCCTTTTGCCCTCATGTCTATATTGAACACAAGGCATAGACCGTGTCATCCTTGTCTAGTTCAATATTGGGCCCGTAGACATTTCTCCTGTTATGTAGGAGGGGCAAATTCCATCTAGGTCACTCATGTCCCTCAGCATGATTCATGGAGTACCCATCTACCAACTTTATAGTCATCCTGTTACGGACAACGTTTGAATGGTGATAAAGCACTCGACTCCAACATCTAGGGTACATAGTGGTTTCAGGTCGAAGGGTGGGGCCACTATCACTATGAGAATATCTTATGACACTTTTCATAACTTTTACTATTTAGTATTCTCATGGAGGATCAATCCAATATAAATATTACTCCTAATATTTATATCTATGTGAAGACTTGATAACTCTTTATCCATGATCTGTGAGATGTGATCATCAGTCTACCCACATAATAGTCTCTGTGCTTTAATGATATCCTACTTCTCAATAAAGCTTGACTACAGATACTTTAAGAATCGTTTCCTTATGTTTAACGGGGTCTCACAATTAAGTTATACTTAATGTTCCATGAAACAGACTAACTATTCTAGGGACTTTATTATTTTGAAACAAAACAAAATCAATAAAGAAATGCCTTATTATTATATATTCACTATATATACTTATATCAATATCATGATACACAGCCAAACTCAATCAACATAGATTGGCTATTAGGGCTTACTCCAACAAGTTGCGACCCCAACATCCGCGACTGTTAGGGAACAGTCGCAAATGTACATTTGTGACCCTTCTAACAGTCGCAATCAGTCATTTTAAAGGTCACAAAATGCATTTTTTCTTGTAGTGTTAATGTTGCTATGATTCAAGTTCTTGTATGTTGCTGTCTCTGCTGTTATTGGTTATTAAATCATTAAGTTATGTTGGTCAAAGTTGTCAAGTTGTAAGATTTTGATCCAAATTATTGGAGTCATATGAGATGTCCAAGTTGTTAAGTCGTAAGATGTTGAGTCCATTGCATACTTATTTAAGTTGAGGGCTTGATGCCCTGTAATGTATATTTATACATATTATGTTGAGGGTTGTTTATGTTAATCGTGGTTGTTTATGTTATTATGAGATGATGATTATGTTGGTTGTTTATGTTATTATGTGATGATGATTATGTTGTGTTGTTTATGTTATAAGATGATGTTTATGATGTGATATGATGATGGTTATGATTTGATTATTATGTGCTATGTGATGATGTATATAATGCGATGAATATGAAGTTAATAATGATTAAAAGTTGATTGAGTTATTAATGAAATATTATAAGAAGATTTAATGTTATTAATTGATGAAGTTTAAATTGTTAAATGATTTTGATGAATTATATGCTTATTATTATTGAATGTGAAATCTCACCCCTTCTGCTTGGAAATGTTGCTCTTCGTATGAGTAACTTGCAGGTGATCGAGTATAGTTTCTGTTAGATTGCTGTAGTGAGTGGACTATCTCTCACGTGTGTCTTTAGGTGCTCTGATACGTAACAGGATGAGAACTTTGTTGCATGCTTTTCTATTCCTTACGTATTGCTTAATGAATTTTCATGAATAAGTTATTGATTAGATTTTTATGATGAGGCCTACGTGCCAAAGACTGTTTTAGATGATGAATAAATCCGCTGCGAAGTATTAATTATTATGTTGTTGAATTTTTGAAGAATAATTAGTTAATTATTCCGTTTATGATTTTAAGAAAGAAGTGTGACATTCCGTTTATGTGAATTACTCTGATTATTTTTATGAAATTTTTAAGTTGGGAAAACGGGGTGTTACAGACTTTAACCTAGGAACTCCTAGATCTGAGATCCCATCTCACTATCCTAATGGTCAGTCACAACCCCTGTGACCTATCAGACCTAGCAGACTCAAAGTAGAAGTTACCTTCAAACACAAACAACTAACACCTTGTTTCACAACTTCGGTGTAGTACACAAGAGTATTCAATACTCACACACAGTCCTAAACAAGTATCACAAACAATACAAGAAAGGCTCACAAAAGGTTCTAGACTTGCATCACAAACGATACAAGAATAGAGCACATAAAGACTCAAAACCCTAAAAATCTAAACTTTTTAGTATGACGGCTTGAATGATAAATTAAGTCTTGAAGTCTTCCTTATAAACTGAAGCAGCTTCAGCACAAAGTAGATCGGCTCAGCTAATCTGCAAAACAAGAATCATAAACAAATATGGAAAGGCCTAAAATGTCGTAACATTTATAGGATCGTTCCAACCAATAACAAATATTTCCTAAAATATAAAATCTACTTTTGAAATATTCCACAACTGATTCTGTATAGATATGCGCGTTGCTTGATCAATAAGATAAGGAAATATTGTTTCCTTAAACAATAAAGGGCGCACGCACAAGTAGGCAAGTAACTCAAGCACACTGAACCGTGCTAGGATGTTGGAACATCGTATCCAACATCTTACAGAGATGCTTAAACACATGTTGGAACATTGGTTCCAACTTACACATCGAGGATATTTGTTTTAGCAACAATGCAGCCAATACAAATACCCAACACTTCTGCTATCTACCTCGTTGTCTTGGGAATTCTCTTCATAGTCTTTCGAGAATTCAAACTGATTGAGTCGAGTGCAGGATTTGATGATGAAGATGTCATTTTTGAGGTTTAGGGTTCTAAGGGTATGTTTATGAAGGGGTTATTGAGAGAAGTTTGGAAAAACAATAAAGTGTGAGAGTAGAGTGTGAGAATAATGAGTAGGTGAGTATGTTATCCTTTGAGATAGGCATATATTATTGGGAACATTTACACATCAAAGACAAATGGGTCTGTGAGAGTATAGAATTTAGGCTAAAATATGATTTTGGTACCTGCAAATATGTCTCGTTTTGGTTTTAGTCCATGTATTTTTTTTTTGGTAGTTTTTGGTCCTTGCAAATATGCATCATTTTGGTTTTGGTCCTTAGCCCCACTTTTATGATTATTTGCACATGTGACACATGATGACTGATCCAATTTTATAGAAAAATAGTCAATATAAAATATTTTTATTTTTAAATAGATCCCAAATATTTTGCAAGGACCAAAAACTACAAAAAAAAAATTACAGGAAGAAAAACAAAAACAGAACAAATTTTAAGAGACTAAAACCATATTTCAACCTAGAATTTAAAACCACTAAACATTGTACAACCCTTATTAGCTAGTAGTTACAAGCCCATGTTAGTTACTTCTCAATTACTTGACAAACAAGTGGGACATGTGTCAATAAAATAGTTTTAAAATCTTTCCAATTATTCTCTATATAGAGGTTCTGAGCATCAGAAGGTACAATTCATCCGAAACACTTTTTACATGACTTGATATTATATATATATATATATATATATATATATATATATATATATATATATATATATATATATTTAATGAAAACACTATAAAATGTCCGATAAATTATAAGCAATTGATCTAAAATTCCTCTTATTGAGGTCAAATCACTGCTAAAAAACTGAAAAATATGCTGGAAAAAAAAAAACATTAGATGACCTATCATAATTACTGTACCAACTCCCACCATCCCAATATGCTATATTTGCTACCATTCTATGAAGTTTATGGAAGTGTCTTAGTTTAAATTTATGGAAACCAGTTGACGAAACAAAATCCCATCTTATTGAGAGAGTTATGCATATGCTCGACGCGTTGAAGATTGCACAAAAGTTAAGAATGACTAATGATATAGCTGCTACTGAAACTGCACCTTGGCCGAACAACACTCGCAACAATCAATGGCAGCAAGCATCCCTCTCTTCGTCTGAAAATAAGGTTAGCATTGGCATATGTATTCGTGATGCTGATGTATGTTTTCTGCCAGCGAAAACCATACGGTATTCCTCATTATGCTCAGTAGATGTTGGTAAAGCATTGAGGCTTTTTGAAGCGCTACAATGAGTGGCAGAATTGGAGTTTGATAGCATGAATTTTACTCTTGATTAGAAGGTCGTTGCTGATGCTTTCAATGATGATATTAATCATAACAAATACTTCAGCGACATTATTTATCACTGTTAGCAGTTGTTTAGAGATTTTTTTAACAACTTTATGGTTAAGTTTAGTTTGAGGCAAACAAATTTGGTTACTCACGAGCAAAAGCAACCTATTAGAAGTTAGCTCTCAATTGTTTATTAATATACCGCCTTGTATTAATGACTTATTATACAATGAAATGAATTTTTATTTCTTCTAAAAAGTTTTAAAATGTTTTGAACAGTGACAATTCTTACTAATATTTATGGGGGTGTTTGTTTTATGGTTGTAAAAGTTATTTTGAATATGGCTGTTACAAAGATGGACTCTTGTGCTTGCTACAAAGTTAGAAAATTATAATTTTCGGGTATATAGCATTCTCAGGAATAAAATATCTTCCATTTCTCCATACCTTTTTTTAATCAAATAATCCAATGATTAAAAAATTCACGTTTTTTAAGGTGAATAAATGAAATGTTTGAGGTTAAACTCTGATCCCAACGTATAATATACAACGTCCCTAGCAATTCCTAAGAAAATTAAAAGGAATAAAATATTTTCATGAAGGTGGGAATAAAATTTAAATAACCACCCAGTAACTTCTCATATGCCCCAATGTTACTAATAATTCCAGTAAAGTGGGTAAATATGAACCAAACAAATTGTTTAAAAAGTAACCAACATTAAGATGCCCATTCTTAATTTCTGGAAAAGTTATTCCTAATTGAAAGAAATGATAGATGATATTCCCCAATTTTATTTTAAACTTTTTTTTCATAATAATATTTTAAATTTATTTAATAATACTTTTATTAGTTATGTTAATTAGAAGAATTCTTGAGTTTAAGATTAAATTGATGTTATGATGCTTAATATATATGTTAACTATGAGATAATAGATTACGATGGCTAACGACGTACTAGGAAGATTGACAAGATTGAAGAGGAAAACAAATAAATAAAATAAGATAGGAAGAAGGGGGAGGTGTCGAATAGAAGAAAATAACTAAGTGGGGGAGGGAGGAGTAAAAATAATAGGAAATAGAATAGAAAGAATAATAGGTGGAGGCTAGCCCAAGTATAAATAGAGAATTAACAATCTAAAGTCTCATTTTTTACTGAACGTGAAAAAGAATAGAAGAGAAGAGCGGAGGCAGAGAGAACCCTAGTGCAACAAGGTTAAGGCAAAACCAGATTTTTCAAAGGATTCGAGGTAAGGGGGAGATTCCTACCACTTTAGGGTGTTTAATCTATGATGGGGGTAACTTTATTTAGTATGATGCGTTTCTTTTGATATGACTTATGATGGAATTATGATGATAAATAAAGGCAATGATGTTGTTGAACGAATGAGATTTATGAGATTAAGTTAGGGTTAGAAAGTAGAATTGAATTGTGGAAAGAAGTAGATGATCTAATGGATTAGGGTGATAAAGGATGTTTAGATTGTAGAATAATCACAGACTAAGTTTCCAATCAGTATTGGGGTTTGAGCCGATGGAAATTGGGATTTTCGTTTGAAAAGTCGGTGTCTAAACGTTTTGCAAATAAGCGATAATGTGAGGTTTGGGAAATAGATTTTTTTTGGGTGGTTGAAACTTGAATTTTTCTGTAGATTATGATAGAGCTAAGTTTCAGGAGCGTGTAGGAGAAAACGGCATCGAAAACGGGTTAACGGTTTGGTTTTTATGCGGGAAAACGTGAAGGTTGAAAATCTGAAGTCGTCTGTCAAATCTGGAAAAATCGTGCCACGATGGGAAAACAACGTGCCACGATGATGTTATACCAGAAAGGTTTTTACATAAGAAAAAGAGAGAGGCACAAAATAATACTGCAATGGCTGAACGCACTCTCAAAGAGTATGCTACTCCTTCAACGGAAGAGCCACAAGCTATTATCGTGTACCCAACGGTTGCGGGTAATAACTTCGAAATCAAGCCTGCACTACTCAATTTGGTGCAGCAAAATCAGTTTTCTGGATCACCCACTGAGGATCCAAATCTCCATATTTCTTCCTTCCTAAGACTCAGTGGCACCATAAAAGAGAACCAAGAAGCCGTAAGACTTCATCTCTTTCCCTTTTCCTTAAGGGATAGAGCTAGCGCTTGGTTCCATTCCCTAGAAGTCGGTTCCATCACTTCATGGGACGATATGAGGCGAGCATTCCTTGCCCGATTTTTTCCCCCATCTAAAACCGCTAAGCTTAGAGATCAAATCACGCGTTTCAATCAAAAAGGTGGGGAGTCTCTCTATGAGGCGTGTGAGCATTTCAAGGAAATGCTTGGACTTTGTCCCCACCATGGCCTAGAGAAGTGGCTTATAGTCCACACGTTTTATAATGGCTTGTCATATACCACTAAGATGTCTGTTGATGCAGCTGCAGGTGGAGCTCTAATGAACAAAAACTATACGGAGGCTTATGACTTGATTGAAGACATGGCTCAATATCACTATCAATGGACCAACGAGAGAGCCGTCACCACTCCTACTCCCTCTAAGAAAGAGGCAGGTATATACGAAGTCTCTGAATATAACCACCTTGCTGCTAAGGTTGAGGCATTAACCCAAAAATTTGAAAAACTTAATGTTAATGCTATCACACCTTCTTCTGCACCCCCTCCTTGTGAAATCTGTGGTATATCCGGTCATATAGGTGTTGATTGTCAGTTAGGTAGTGCTGCCAATATTGAGCAACTGAATTACGCTCAATATAACCAAGGAACGAGGCCAAATCAAAATTTTTACAAAAATCCTCAAGGTTCCTATGGACAAACAGCACCACCTGGCTATACAAACAACCAGAGAGTGGCTCAAAAATCAAGTTTGGAGATTTTATTGGAAAATTGCATAGCCAATCAAAATAAAAATCTTCAAGAGCTGAAAAACCAAACGGGATTTCTGAACGACTCTCTCTCCAAACTCACTACCAAGGTTGATTCTATTGCCACACACACCAAAATGCTTGAGACCCAAATCTCCCAAGTGGCCCAACAAGTGGCCACCTCTTCTCAAACACCAGGAGTCTTTCCTGGTCAACCTGAAACAAACCCCAAAGCCCATGTCAACGCCATTTCTCTTGCGGGCAGTAAGTTAGAAGAGACCGTTACTAAAGCCAAAAGTGTCAAGGGAGAGAAGGTTAAGCTTCTAGGTGAGAAGGATGCGATAAAGAAACCACTTGATAAGAACAAAAGCCTTAACCCATTGAGGCTTACTAAGCTCAACTTGGAGGATCAATTCGCTAAATTCTTAAACATACTTAAAAAGATTTGCATTAAGATTCCCTTTGCTGAAGCTTTGTCTCGTATGCCTCTATACGCCAAGTTTTTAAGGAAGGCATGGTAGGATTTGAGTTCGAAAATGTTAAGGAAGGCCCTGCCCTTTATTATTGCAATATGGTCAAAGAACATGATGTGAAAGAACGCTTTTTAGCGTCATCTACACAATACAACATCTTTGACCCTTTCTAATGGACACCTTCTCTAACGTCAAGCTAATGATAATAAAGAAGCGCTTCGTGGGAGGCAACCCACGCATTTAACTGCTTTTGTTTGTTTTGTTTTTGTTATTTTAAGTCTTTTATAGGTAATTGTCCAAGTAGGATTCAAGAAAACAGAAAAACTTTGAAGCCTCGTCCTCCAGAACCTTGGCACGACCCGTGCTCACACTGGCACGGCCGTGCCAGACCTTGACAAAACAAACCAGCCATTATTCCAGAATGTTGGCATGGCCCGTGCTAAGCTTGGCACGGCCATGCCCGATATCAGGTAAGCATAACCACATTTTTAACCTTCTTCTTCCTTCACTCTCAAACACAAACATCTCTCTACTTTTAACCTTCTCTCTAAAACCTCCATAACCATACAACCTCAAACCTCCACAACCCCCCCCCCCCCCCCCCCCCCCTCAAATCTCACTGTCATACCCTAAATTTTGACCTAAGGTCCCACTGACGCGCGTCATTTGACTCTGATCGATCTCTGTTTTTTTCCAGTAAAAGTTCGGCAGAGAAGTATTTTAAAATACCTCATTTTTGATTCCGAATCGGGCCCTCTTCCCTCTTTATTTTCTTTTTATTTCAGCCTTTAATGTCCATCTTTTATTAGTGTTAATTCTATTTTTGATTTTAAAATTAGTTACTCTTTTTATATATTTAATAGTTTATGTTTTTGTGCTATAATGTCAATAAGTCCGAAAAAGTCAGGCAGGGGTCCAAAAAATATTTTTTCCACACGCCTCATTATTCAGGCAGATTGTCAAACTTTTGTTTCCAAATCCAGTTAGCAGTTGCTGTTTCTGCAAGTTGTTTCCTTTTTCCCTTCAACCCTAATGCTATAAAATGAAACCTGCAAAAAGAAGGAGGGGAGGATAAAAAAAACCCTAGCCGCAAACAGAGAAAAAACCAGACAAATCGGCAGCCGCAAATCAACAACCCTAATCCCCCTTCACTTTCCCAATCTCAAAACCAAAAATCACAAAAAACTCATGAACATTCACATGAATCTCAAGAACATGATGAACAAAAAATCCAGTAAAACTCAACTTCCATGAACACACTATTTTCGCTTCTTTCTTTTACACAGTAATCACACAACCTTTTTCTTCCGATTCAAAATCGACGGAAACAACAACAAATCCCTACCGGTCGTGAATCAACCACGAGTTCAAGCCAGACCGGATCTAAGCAACACAGATCGGAACCGTAATAAAAGAAAAGGAGTAGAAGAAGTTTTCCGATTCTGGTATAGCAAGCAGTAGATCGAAGTTTTCCCGTCTAAATTTATTCTTTCTCCGATTTAATCAGAGGTAAATCTTCGCTAACTTATACATCATGTAGATCTGTTTGTTCTTGGTGTTTGGTGAATATTTTTGTTCTGTTGTTTTGTTTGTTTTTGTTCTTTGGTTCTAAATTTGTAGATCTAGGGTTTGTAAGGTAGAATTTCAAAAAAGTGAATTCGGATTCGTGTTTAAAACCAAAAAGGATATCTGAATATGTAAAAAAAATTGAAAACGGAGAACTTTCACATCTCTGGTGCGGCGGCGGCGCCCTGTTGGGCTGGCAAACCACCACACCGGAGCGGTGAAGCTCGCCGGAGAAGATGAATGTTCATCTTCCTTGTTTTTTTTCAGAAAATATGTTAGAGAGAGGTGAGAGCTTTTTTGTGAGAGAAAGAGAAGTGAAGAGAGAGAAATGATTTGAGAGAAATGAAGAAAAAACCGGACACACCACATATGTACTACTCTAAACCGGTTCGGTTCTCTTAGCATCGTAATCATCATTTTATCCTCTCTCATGCATGTTTAGCTTTGTCATTTTAATTTATTTGGTATTATTTAGTGTGTATAATTAGGAAATTGATGTAATTTATTTTGCGCATTTTATTTATTGCTATCATATTTCTCTTGAGACCATAGAATGTATCTAGGAATTGATGTAATAACACAATGCACCAACACATGCACCGACACTTCACGTTTATTTCTTGCGACGTTGCGCCGTTACGTAGTCTAAAAATCGTTTTTTTTCAAAAAAGATCAGATATGCAAAACTTCAAAAAATATTTTCTTAATAAACCTTGGCTTGTAACCCAAGTGTTTTTTTTTTTTCCTTTTATTTTCTTAATCAAATGCTTAATTGAATTAATATTCATATTAGACTTGATTTTCTTGTAATTAAAATTTGACCAACCTCACCTTATTTTATCTCATTCCTTGAGGCCTCTTATCCTCTCTTAAAACCATTTTCTAAAATCTAAAATCAACCAACCCACCAAAAAGAAACTTTTTAGGTGAACTGCATTGGTTTTGATCCCTTTTCTTTAAGGGTATGTAGGCATAGGATTTTCAATCCTTCCAAATCGAATAAAAATAACCAAAAACATACCTCTTCTCCCCCCATTCTTTCACTTAGACTTTTAGGTAATAATTTTCAAATAAGCAATGAATTTAGCACAAGATAAATTAGGTAAGAGGTTCCTACGGAATACCGTAGACGCTTAGGATGCTAGCACCTTCCCTTCGCGTAACCAACCCCCGAATCCAAAGTCTCGATAAGGGTTTTTTACTCATTTTTTCCCTTCCCACGAATAAAAATCGAGAGTTCAAAGATTGAAGATTCAAATCAATTAATGGTTTGATATCCGAAAATCACAAGCACACTCACCAATTCACAAAATTTCTCCACCCAATCAATCACAAACACCATTCCCATCATAACCCACCATTCAAAAACAAATTTCATCCATCCAAACAACATCACCCAAATTCGTAACCCTCATAAACCTAAGCCAAAAACCTAAATTTTTTCACCAATCTCCATAACCCAACCCGTAAAACTCACTTAAACCTTCACCACATCACTAAACCAACCTTTTCCACCAAAACAACCCATACCCAAACCATCACCACCACCACACCAAAAGCAAGGTCAAGGCAATGGCTTCAAAGAGAAGTGGTAAAGAAGTTGCAAGCTCATCCGGGGGCCCTCCCGCAAAGAAGAAAACACAAGCCAAGAATAATGGCATCACCTTCAGGGACAACAAGCAAAGAGATAGGTACAAAATTCTAATCTCTAAACATTTACATCCTTGCAGGTACCCTGATAACCATGACTTGAATAAGCTAGGAATTAAAGATAATGTGTTTAATCTGCTAGAAAGGTTAGGATGGGTTGATATGTTGAGACCTATGAGAGAGTATGAGAATTTCACCTATGAATTCTTAAGTTCTATTGTTTTTACGAAAGATAGGTTGAATTTCGATAACCCTAACCATAGAGTTTCTTTCCGACTTATGAATATTGATTATGAGATGTCTCTTCAACACTTCTGTGATGAGATGGGCTTCACAAATGCGGGGTTCATCCACGACTCTTGGGATCAAAATTTAAAACCAGTTGACTATCAACCCACCGCCTTTTGGGAGCGAATTACAGGTCTTGACCAGTTTAACACACGTGCCAACAAAGCTAGCAACATTCACAACCCCGTACTTAGGTACCTTCAAAGGGTTATGGCTTGCACTATTAGGAGAAGGACAAAACTAGGGAACACTAGGAACGATGAACTCTTCATGCTTTGGGCTATGCTGCACAACAACCCGTTAACACTTGTTTTTACTTGCTTGACTACCTTTCCCTTATAGGAAATAGGTCCGATAGTCGGGGAGAAATAGTAGTTGGTGGTATCATAACATACATAGCTAGGCGGTTAGGCGTGATTGAAGACCAAGGGATAAACAAGATTGAGGGTAACAATAGACTCAACATAGAAACCCTTATCTCTATGAATTTCATAAAACCCCGAATCCCCTTTGTTTATACACTCAAGCTCAATGTGCCCACTTTGATTTTATTGCCTAACCCATCTCGGACTAACACCGAGGTGGAAGAAAATTTGTTGTATGTTAATGATGACCCACAGGTGCACATAGAACAACATAATGAAGAAGCAGAAGGTGCACGCTTGCACCAAGAAGAGGAAGGTGCACAATTGCACCATGATGAGGAGCACCATGACCATGATGAAGGTGAAACAAATGAAAATACAAGATGGGCATGGATGAAAACCGAGGTCGAAAGGATAAGCACCGAGCAACAAAGGCAAGGTGTTGAATTAATGGGAATAAGGAATGATGTCCAAAGGGGCAACCGCATATCCGAAGAAAACAACCAAATGCTTCGGAACATGATGCACCACTTTCACCTCCAAGGTCCTCCATATGGACCACAATGATAAAAATGTGAGCTTTCCTCTTCCTCTCTTCCTTTCTTTCTCCTCCTCCTTCTTTTTCTTCTTCTTCTTCTTCCTCTCCTTCTCTTTAATTTTTCTTTTATCTTGAATCATTGAGGACAATGCTTCTCCTAAGTGTGGGGGGAGCCTAATAAAGTGTCTTTAGTCGTAGTGTTTCCAAACTCCCTTGAACTTTATTCTTTTGTTTTGTTTTATTGTAAAAGGCATGGTTAAGTAGCTAATTTTTATTGAAAATATCATGACACAAAATTTTCATTGTCTCCTCTTATTTGATTGATTCTTGTACATAAAAGCAAACTCTTGTGTTTTAAGTCTTCTTGATATACCCACATCTTGTTTTAAAGTGAATAAAATTCTCCAATGAGAAAAACACAGATGTTGTTCCTTAAATAAAGAACTTAAATGTGCAAATGGCAAAGAACAAAGATTCTCAAATACTCCCATCTCTCTTATATGAATTATAGAAGGAATCTTTCTTGGTTGGTTTAGTGCTAGGATTAGACCATGTTTCCTCATAATGCCTATCTTATACAGGAGCAAGAAAAGGGTTGGACTTCACACACACACTCACTTGAAACTTGATCGTTGGGTTGAATAAAAATTACAAGAAATGCTTGAGTTTGTGATTAGTGTACATTTGGGATTTAAGCCCTTGAGGAGACATGTGCTTTAATTGAATTGTCATTTGATAAAATTGTTTGTGCTACTATGTTTATGCCTTTTGCTTGAGGACAAGCAAAGATTCAAGTGTGGGGGAGTTTGATGAGTCATTTATTGACTATTTTAATATGCTTTTTAGTTTAGTTTTATTTAGATTTTATTTGATTTTATATTAGTATTGTTTCCTTTTTAGGATAGTTTACTTTAAATTGCATTTTATTATATTTCAGGAAAGAATATTGGATGGATTGAGTCTTGGAGCAAAAGAAAGGGACTTGGAGCCGATTGGATGCAAAAATATGAAGATTGAGAGACAAAAATATGTCTCCCCCAAGTCAGAAGCTTGGCACGGCCGGTGCTAGCCTTGGCACAGCCGTGCCACCCTCCAGAGTCACTTTTGCTGCTTTTGCTTAGATTTTAAGCTACTCTATTTTTAGCCCGAATGTAATAGCTTAGATTTTAAGTCAAACAAATGCTATAAATAGAGTAGCCATCCATCACAAATATTCATCTTTACTTGAAATACAATAAGTGACAATTGCTTTTCTAATTAAAGTTCTTTTCTTTTCCCTTTATTTTCTTGTCATTTACTTTCATGCTTTCTCTCTTCTCTCCCATGTCTACGATGAACATGAGTGAGTAGACTTCTCCTTGTCTTGGGATTGTTGGATAAGTCTAAATGACATAATCCTAATCAGACCAAGCTCTAAGCCTTAATCTTATGTAACCCTAATTTCTTATCCGAATTCACCGCTTTAACATGGATCAACCATTATCAAACTGTGGAAACGAAAGTGGAGGGTTTGGTAATTGTTTATCCATTATTCCAAATATCAATTCATAAAACGAAAGTGGAGCTTTGATATTCGAACAAGTGAATTCAGACAAGGATTGCAAAGTCAGCGAAATAGGCTTTGCAATCTTTGAGACATATAGTTTCGATCTTCAAGGGAACTAATAACAATCAAGTCAGCGAAATAGGCTTGGTTGTTAGAGGAACCAAAATCTAATAGTAATCAAGTCAGCGAAATAGGTTTGGTTGCTAGAGGAACATAAGAGAAACTGTCTTGAGAAATTAGGTCTAAACATAACATTATAAGCTTATAGCTTTGGTTTGAGAAGGACTTGTTATTTAGATGAAACCAACGATCCCAAGGCTCTTTTTATTATCATCTTTTCAAACGCTTAAAAACCCCCAACTTACAATTCTCTTCTCTCTTCTAATCATCTCTAAAAGGTTAATTAAATTGAACTACTCCCTGTCGGAACGATACTCTTTTATACTACTTCGGTAAGACCGTGCACTTGCGGTTTTATCTCATCATTTATACCCTTGGGCTACAGATATTCAGGACGAGGAGCTTTAGATTTGCGAGATGCTTAGAAGGTGGCGATGGGGGACATACCACCGTAGCTATTATTTGGGATATTAAGTAGTCGAATAGATATGTGCTCTGATCTGTAACACTGGGGGTTCAGTTAAGCATTGAATGTTCTTAAATTTTTTTTGAGAGGAATAAATCTATTGCATTTCATTAAACAAGATGTGTTCAATACAATTTGGTATGGTAACCAATATTTGGGAGCTAGCTGAAGATAAGGCCGCCTTAGCTAAACTATGGGCAACCTCATTTGCTTGCCTCCGTACAAACTCAACACAAGAGTTTTCATAAAATTGACTAAAGAGAGTTTTACAATTAGAAATGATATTTCCATACTCTGTAGCATCATTATGACTGGAGTTTATGCTATCAACTACTCTTTTTGCATCCATCTCAAAGTCAACAGTTCCCAGTTGCAACAAATGAACCCAATCCATAGCAGATAAAAGACCTAAAGCTTCTCCAACATGTACTTCACACATAGGGCTGAAACAGTCCGTTCTAGCCAACACAAAGTGACCGTTCTCATCTCTAATGCACATCCCTACTCCAACCAGATTCGCCGTCTTGGAAAAATCTGCGTCAATATTACATTTAAACCTCCCTAACCTTGGTTTTATCCACTTCACGTTGCTAGCTGGGTATTCTCGTCTGACAGTACTTCCTTGAATGGACCTTGCTGCCTTCCAGTCTTCTAACAGTGATTTGGCACGATCAAAAACAAAGCCTTGCGCATCAGTTACTTCTTTCCAAATCTTATTGTTTCTCTGCTTCCAAATACTCCATATAATACAGCCAAAAAGAGAAGCATCTTCATGTTGCAGTGCCTGAAGTGTTTTGAAGATAACTTCCTTGATATCCTGATATCCCTCTAGAATATGGTTGACAGAATAGTAAGCATTCCACATACTCCAAATATTCCTACTGCCAGCACATTTGAATAGCAGATGCATGCTGTCCTCTTCATCCAAATTACAAAGTGCACAAACATTAGTGCAATTAACTCCCTTGTCTCTCAGCCTTTTACGCGTCGGAAGACAATTCCTACAAATGCGCCATATGAGATTTTTAACTCTCGGTGGCACCTTGAGTTTCCAAACCAAATCCCATGCGCCTTCTACTTTGAAGTGAGATGTGTCCAATAATTCATTTAGACATAAGCGGTAAGCACTACGAACTGAATATTCCCCGTTATTCTCCTTTTTCCAGATGAGTCGGTCTTCACGCACTGAAGAATATAAGGGTGTCGCAACAATATGCTCCACTATTTTCTCACTAAAAATTGAATGAAGAAAGGGGACATCCCAACTCTTCTGATTCGGTAATAAACAGTCTGAGACTCGTAAGTTCGCCAAGGTAGTTGCAACATCATCAAGAGGGAAGATGGTGACATTGTCTTTCATCCAATAATTGTTCCAAACTGAAATGGACGTACCATCACCAATTTTCCATCTACTACCTGCTCTGAGAATGAATTTTGACTTACAGATACTTCTCCAAACGAAACTTGGGTTGTGACCTAGCTCGGCTTCAAGAAAATTACAACGCGGAAAATATCGAGCTTTATATATTCGAGCGATGAGTGTGTCTGGTTTTGTCAAAATTCTCCAGCCTTGTTTTCCCAACATTGCCATGTTGAAGGTGCCCAAACTTTTAAAGCTCATCCCTCCATCTTTCTTGTGCATAGATAATTTATCCCAAGACATCCGGTGTATACCTTTCCTATGTGATCCTGAGTGACCCCACCAAAAAGAATTCATCATTTTCTCAATTTCATCACACAATGACGAAGGGAGAGTAAATAGGCTCATAAAATATGTTGGGATTGATTGAAGGACAAATTTTATCAACACTTCTCGACCAGCTTTAGAGAGACATTTACTACTCCACGAATTGATCTTTTTCCAAACTCTATCCTTGATAAAGTTAATTTAAGTACTATGATGGTTTAAGTTTTTTTTTATTAAATAATGTTAAAGACAAGACATTTATAATCATGAAATTTTATGAAGTATCTTCTGCTGTTACATCTGATTCTCTATTATTTTATTATATGAAAGATGAATGAATGTGTGTGACATCTTTTTCGTTAAAACTATAATTATTATTATTATCTAAAATTACCGTTGGGAATTAGGGTGTTACAGTCCATCAATAGCATATCATACAATGGTAAAATAAATTCCTTAATTTAGCATTGTCATATGTCCATGTCATGAAACTACATACCTTTTTTTTTTTTGAATAAATGAAACTACATACCTATCTTCATAGAGTTTGATACACCATAGACACATTTACATAATTGAATCAGAATATTAAATAATCCAAAATCAGGATTGAAGAATAAACATGTCCCACAACATTTGTAAGGAACCCCAAAATAGGAATTAAGCATTTTCTAGTTAGTAGTTAAAAAGAGAGTTACTCTCCGAGTGTCCCATAATTAAGTCAAGTTTCAACATCAATCTAAGAGGTATAGAATTACATATGGATTGGTATTGAGGGTACGGAAGAAGTGCCTTTGGTGGAACACGTGCCTCATTAAATACCTCAATTCCAAGGAATTTGTCAAATTGCTTTAAATATTTTCTCTTTAGCTAAAATTCACTTTTGACCCTCTAAGTTTTCAAAACTTGTAATTTTGACCCCCCAAATTTAAAAATAGCATTTTTGACCCCAAAGTTTGATCCCCTTTACAAAACCGTGGCCCCTTGATTTTTGACTTGGTCAAATTTAATGTGGACACTTTTTTATAAAAAATATTGTCAATTGTGCATACACATGGAAATTAATTAAAATTAGTAATAATAAAAAATAGAAAACTGAAATTAAGACTAAAAAAATAACATTGAAAAATCTTTTCCTTCACCATCACCTTCATCTTCAACCCTAACCTCCTCCTCCTCTTCCTCCTTCTTCTTCTTCTTCTTCTTCTTCTTCTTCTTCCTCAAGACTTCAAGACTTCAACCCTAACATTCATCCTCAACAGTCAAAATCACACAAATCAAACCAAACCCAAATTTTATAACTTCATATCTAAATAAAATCTTATGCAAACACCGACGTTAAACTTTTGATTGGAATTCCAAATCTAGATTTGATTACATTCTCTCAGTTTCAAACCAATGCGGACACTTGATTGAGAAATAGCATCCTTCCTTTTTATCTAGCTACTAAGAAGATAAAAGTTTTCCAGTACTCAAACCAAAACCCATTTGACGAATTTTTTGGTGTTGGATTGTTTTAAATCCAAGTTGATAAACTTGAATCTATAAATAATTTGAACTCAAAAGTGACAAAACATGAAAACAAAAAATTACTTCAAATCCAAAATCCAAACCAGAAATTTAAAAAAAAATAGCTTCAAATCTAAACTCAAACCCAAAAAAAAAATATAGCCACAAATTTAATTGGTTGAAGTTATTTCTTTTGACGTCGGTGATGCTAGTGTATTGTCAATAAGAAATCGCATAGCTTGCAAAAATCTTGACCCATGCTATCAAAACTACAGCAAATCGGTGCTTGATTGTTTAAGTGGTTCTTCAAACAAAAGAAAAAAAGAAACATAAGTAAGATTTGATATGTGATGGAATTTTGATTGAGGTTAATGGTGGTGAAGGGTATAAAAATGGTATTTTTGGGGTGAGATTTTGAAGGTGAATATGTTGAAAGATGGTGATGGAAGATGAAGTAGAGGTTGAAATAATAGCTAGAAGCAGCAAGAGAATGCTTCTGGTGGAAGAAGAGATTATTCATTTTTTAATTTTTAATTCAAACTATTTTCCACGTATGCATGTAGTTGGAATTTTTTTTATAAGAAAATGTCCACATCAGCTTTGACTAGGTCAAAATCAAGGGGGGCCCTGGTTTTGAAAAGGGGGTGAAACTTGGGGGGCCAAAAGTGCTATTTTCAAACTTGGAGGGTCAAAATCGCAAGTTTTACAAACTTGGGGGGCCAAAAGTGCATTTTAGCCTTTCCCATTTCGAAAAAATTGCTGATAATTACTCCCTCCGTTTCAAAATACATGTCCAATTTTTGCAATGTGCACTATTCACTTGACTTACTTTGACCATACTTTTTAACTAATATATAAATACAAATATTAGCATGTAAGATGTTGTTTGATTTGTCTCGACAAATATTTTCAAAATATTAAATTTTTATAATTTTTTACTTTAGAAAATTAAAGATATTAACAGTCAAAATTATGCATTGGCATATGTGAAGTGGTTGACTTGGACATGTATTTTGAAATGGAGGGAGTATTAACTTTAAATTTGAAAGTATGGTTATTTAAAAGTAAATATTTTGTGTCATTTTATCCATATTTTATCGATATTTTGTGTTATTTTGCCGATAATTATAGAATTCACTTTTAAATAATCATATTTTATCGACTTTAGTAATTTTTCGCTCATTTTAATTTTATTTTGTGTTATTTTATATTTTATAATAGGGTTTTAAACTATATATAGATGAAATTGTGAACAAAAAAGAGAGAATAATATGAATCGAAATTTCCAATATATTAAAATAAACTCAAGGGATATGTTATATTTTACTTCAGGATGTGTTAAATATTTTTTCACAACCAACATTATACAGTCTTAGAGAATTTCAACCATCACACAAATATTTCTAAATTTGAAATTTATGTAAGAAATAAATAAAAATGAACTTTAGTATATTTTTTTTTTTTGAGGGAAATGAACTTTAGTATATATAGCCTCATTTTTCCTTTTTGATAATTACATGTATGAGTTCTAAACATTGATCAACAATATCTGTAGAAGCGGAACCCAAATCTTTGAAAATTAAATGACAAATCATTTAATCCAATTCATGATCGTGAACTATTTGAAATATGAGAGCTTCTACAGTGTAGTCAGAAAATTGACTTTTTTAAAAAAGTTAATTTTGATTTACAGAGATGTGTGAGACTCAACAGCTAAAACTAACCAAACAATTTAAAATATCAACAATTTTCAACCTGTAGATTCCATTAACCCATTAATTAACAATGATTCAACAAGTCACTAATAACAAGAACAGTCATAAAAGAAATAACACAAACCGAAACTAACAGGTTGCATTTGAATATTATGCTTAGGGAGATACTAAACTCTCAATGTAGACATTTGGGCTCATCAAATGACCGATTTCAATCTCGCGAAAATTCAAAATACCATTTTTTGAATTGTACAAAACGACCTTTCGTTTGTTACCTTCCCTCATTAAATCCACAAGCATTTGGTTATCTTCAGAATTATATAAAACATTGCCATAGGCATGGGAAATAGGAACTCCCATATAAGAGATATTGTATAATTTAGTCCAAGACTCTTTATTTCCATATTCCTTCATAATCCAAACATCCACAAAGATATCATTATGTGAAAATATGCACAAGCAATCCTTCAACACTCCCAAGTTCCATGACTTCTTCTCCAAGTTAGGTTGCGAAAGAATTTTATATGACTCCTTCTCCAAATCAAAAGAAACAATTTCACGACAACATTTATTAGGAACATCAAATGCGAACCAATTAACAGTACCACTCACAAATATTCCTGATCCACGAATGATACCACAAAATGGGAAGTCATGTATCCTTCTCCATTTATCAGTACCCAACGTATGAACGCAAACTTCATTTGTTTTGCTTCTTATACATAAATAAATAACAATGACCTTATAATTATGAATGAAATGATCATACCCAAAGCTATAGAAGGAATCAAGAACCCTTTTCCATCGATAATCTTCTTGTGGAGGCAATATCTTGAATTTTCTAATGGAAGGGTTCCACAAAATAGCATAACGATGATCAACACTGGTGGCACTAATACACAGGATGCCGTCGCAAGAGCAAACCGCCAAATGT
The DNA here is from genome assembly GCF_003473485.1 of Medicago truncatula. Lineage (NCBI taxonomy): Eukaryota > Viridiplantae > Streptophyta > Magnoliopsida > Fabales > Fabaceae > Medicago > Medicago truncatula. The sequence goes on along the minus strand of NC_053044.1, from coordinate 12,476,014 downwards.
TTACCGTATCCATTAGTTTTTAAACTTATAGGGAGATTGAGTTGTGTATGTGTACCAATAGAGGAAGAAAAAACAGAGGAAATTGGGAAATCAAAGAGAAGTAACTCACGTGATTTGTCATTCTTGGAGCTTACAATAAGGTGGTGGCGCATGGTTGACAAATGAAGGTGCTTCTTTGCGAATTCAGGATCAGAGATCAAAGAATTAAAAAACTTGCAGAGGCATCGAAGTTGTACAAGTAACTTCACCGGAAGCCTACAAAGGATCTCAGGCAGGAGATCAAATGGAAGTGTAGGAAGCGGCTGGGATGTTAGTGCTCCTGATGAAGTAATTAATTGCTTCCTCTTAGTACTGGTTGTTTCCTCCGCGAGTGACAGAGAAGAAGCTACGTCGTTGCTACCTTGCGCCATTTCTTCTACAAACAACTAAAGTGAAAATTGTTGGTTAGAAATATAAAGAAACGCTGGGCGGAATTTCCAAAATAGGGAGGTAGTTCCAATGAATATAAACAAACGCTGGGCGGAGGTCCCAAAATAGGGAGGTAGTTCTAATGCTATGTTCGAAAATATCTTCTCTTTATTTAAATATAAATTCCATCTTCTCTAAAACAAAAAACAAATATGAACTCTATATTTTCATGAGTGTATTAGTTATTAACTTTTTATACATGTAAGGTTATTGTGTGTAATTTTTTTTTAACAAGTCAAAATGAAATATATTAAATCATAAAGAATGGTTCATTTCTTAAAAGGTGTGCAGAAGAGAACCACTCAACAAAATACAATGTTAAGTGTCTGATGCCATAAAAAAACACTACGAAAGAATAACAAAAAGAAAGCTACAACATAATACCCATGCAATGTAAAGGGTGCCGCCACCCGTCATTATTATTGAAAGAGAAAGAGAGCATATTGAGCTTTAGCCATAAGAAAGACATACACTTGACGTTGTCTGTCAAATGATCCAAATCCAAAGCTTTCTGCTTAAAAATCATGTTGGTCATTTCCTTCCAAATAACCAAGACACAAGCATGGCATATTACTTTCAGAAAAGAATGTGTAAATCGCAGTAACCTCGCCATATAACCAAATTGATGAAGATGATCGCGAACCAATTGTGGTGCAATAAAAGAAATGTCGACCCACTGATATAAACGGTGACACGCACTACCAAAGATGTCACCTCGAAAAAGAAGATGAACCGCGGTCTCAAAGGAACCACACTCTCCAATGCAAAAACTGCCATCCTGATGAAGGACTCTCCAACGAAGAAGATTGTCTTTGGTTGAAATTCTGTTGTAAAGGAGTCGTCAGGAAAACACTAAAACCTTTAACGGAATTTGCTTATGCCACATTGCATGGAACAAAACACGCTCAAGAGTGTAACAAAGAGTTATTGTGTGTAAGTTTCTCTGGTACATTTCATTTCATTCAGATAAAAAAGAGTTGTTATTTAGGAGACATGTAAGAGTGGAACAAGTTGGTTTGGTTCTATCTTTTGAGAGAAAATTAATTAATCTATACTCTATAAAAAAAAAACCCTTTGAACTTTTTGAGCTGACTTTTCCTTTTTAAAAAACCCTTCAATTTTCAATATAAAAAACACATGCAACAAATAGATAAGAATAAATTTCAATATTAAAAAAATGTAACAAACATGATATGAATATATTTATATACTAGACCATCGACCCGTGCTAACGTAAGGGTCATATCGAAGGTAATATTTGACGGTAATAGGTAATAAAATAGTTTAGATGAATGTCTTGATTGTCATATAGTATTTCATAATATTAAGAAGCATAGACGTTTGTACTGTACAATAACATAATATTTCCACGACATCATCCATAGACGTTGGTACCGTACCATAACATAATATTTCTACGACATCGTCCATAGACGTTGGTACTGTACCATAACATAATATTTCCACGACATCGTCCTTGATACCGTAGCGTAACATAATAGATTAAGTATAGCGAGACGCGTTAACATTTATATGTAAGAGATTATGTTAAGTATAGCGAGACGGGTTAACGGTTATTCCTTTAAAAAAATTGCATATAATTAGGAACATAAGTTTATTTTAATTTAGATAAACATTAAATGCAAAAGTGTGGAGGGAAAAATTAGGTTTAAATTAGGTTAAGTATAGTTAAACGGGTTAACATTTATAAGTAAGAGATTATGTTAAGTATATCACATGATAAAATCGCAAACAAGGACCACATGTCTCGGGTTGTTTTTCTATCATGTGAAAATTTGCACATGATAAGAAGTTTAAAGTAGTAATTTTGACTTGGAACTTGTGCATTTTATATTAAATATGTAGGTTTTTAATAAATAATTGTTGATTTTCAATAAAAAATTACTACTTTTAGTTACCTTAACATGTGCAAATTTGCACATGTTAGACAAACCCTTTTTAAAATACTAGATTTCTTTTACAGTTCAAACAAGTATATAAGCTCCTTTCCAAAAAAATAAATGCATAAGCTAAAATGAGAAAACTGATATATATGAATAGTGATTAAAAAATACATTAGTACAACATAGTTTTAAATATAAAAAAGGGTTCGTACGAATACTTTACATGTAACACTGTCAAATTTAAAAGCGCTTAAACACTTAGAAAATTATTATAAACTTATTTTTTTAACAATTCTTACAAATTTTATATCTTGGAATTTCTTAAGTGTCAGAAGTTTCTTAAGCTTTAAGTTAGTTTACCACTTTTGAGTAGTGTAAGCACATACAAACTCATTAAACTCATTTTGTAGAACTCTCTGACTTGTGTGTTCGAGCAATTGTAATCTTGTTTGATTATAGCGAAAAATCATTTGGAAGTGCAAGGGGAATTGACTAACTTCAGATTCTAGGGTGAACCATGATAATTTGTTTGTGTTGTCTCTCATCTCTTACTCTCTGATTATCTCTTGCTCTGTTTTTGTCAAAACCTTTATAATGGTTTTCATAAAAAACCAACACCATTCAACCTCTCTTGTGTTTCTCTCACCTTCAATCTCTAACATTAAATGCTTCCTTTAACACCATTGCCTTGGAGCTCTTGTAAGGTTAAAGCGTAGCGAATCAAGACGCTAAGGGTTAAAACGTAGAGTAGGCATGAAAGATGTAAGCATTTGTTGATCATACATAGAAGCATTTGTTAATCGAACATATAAGCATTTTGTAATCTCGCTATGTTAATGGACAATTGTGGATACTTGTTATTGATTTAGGGACGAAAATTAACATACTGGATAGACAAGAGCTCTTTGACAGCAAGTTACTAAAGAGATGATGAGTATTTTTATACGATTTCTTCATTTTGACGTGAAATATACATAAACAGATCAATTATGCATACAAGATATGAGAAGATAACACTGAAATATTAGGTTTCCAAAAAATAACATGAGCAATGCAGAGTCGCATAAACCAGAAAAATCACAGAGCAGCAGAGACTCGAGTAATATCAATTTGTAATTTGTTTTCATATAAAACAAAACAAATAATATCCATATTAGATCTAAAGCTTTGCAAACTTCAGTTTGGAACTTATGACTCCAGCAGTCTTAACATTGAAAGGTAATTTAAAGTTTGTGCTCTTTATGCAACATAAGACACACAAGACGCACGAACAACTAAAAGAGCGAAAAATAATCAATGAACAAGCACCGCAGAAATCAAGGGAGAAAACAAAAAGTAGAATGCCAATCATCATTTCACCTGCCCGCATACCTTCCCTACACAAGTCAACGTGTAATATTAATTAGAAACATGTAATCACATACGATTTATTTTGTGCACAAATCTCTTATCATGTGATTCAGAATGCACGTGTGTTAAATGAGCTAGAAGATTTTTCATATGTTAAGATCTAACGTTTATCTCAAAGCTATGAAGCATTTACGAGCTATAAGTTTCTTCAAACTAGTGTGCACACACACTTTCATGCCAAACCAATTCCAAACATATTAGCTATTATTCCTCTCTTTTTGGATATCTAAGAACAATTTCTATGTTCCTTTCCTCTCATCAACCTCAGAAATATGGTCAAGTGGTTGACCATGTGTGACAGTATGAACCATGCTAAGAACCTCCTATCTGAGAAAGTACAAATCTAGCTCCATAAAATTTAGTGCTACCGCACTTTGATTCTCACAATAAACGGAATATGTAAAAACACATTAAAAAAAAGTGTAAAGAATGGAATATGTAACTGAGTTAGCAGAGACTGCACCAAACCAGTGTAACAGCGATGAATGGGTTTGAAAACAGAAAAGTGTACATGTACAGGAGTGTTTCTCTAATCAAAGGACTTGAATTAATTCATGATAATATGTTATAGCAGTAGATCAATGATAACAGAAAAAAGGAAGAGAAAAACCAAACTAATAAATGATGTAGAATGCATATTTTACCTTTTGCAATCTAATTGATGATATAAACTTTTGCTGAAGGTGAGTTTTGAAGCAAAAATTCAAGTATTCCCTCAGGTATGGATGAAGATGATTTCGACCCTACTTTAAATGCTTCGTGTAACTTGGAAGCTTCTTCTTGTGACCTGGCAGGAAGCTTCGCTAAGTTGGCATGTATCAGTTTCTTGGATAAATCAAATGGAATTCCTTCCATTTTTACTTTCAGTAACTTCAAGTTACGTAAGTAAGGGAAGTCAACCTTTAATAGATCAGGAACTAAGTAGAGAACCTATGCAATGAAGGATGATAATGAATCATGATCAGTTCAATGCAAGTCATATATTTTTAGAAAATTTAGAAGAAAAAAAAAATGTTAAAAAGCAAGAATTTTAAGAAGACAGCAAAAATAAAGTCTCAACATCAAAAGTTGAAGAATAGTTGAAATTTTGAAGCACATTTAACGAATATGTTGTAGCATACTCACACACACTCTATTAAAGTATACCTGAAGAATAGTGGAACTGACTGTGAATGATTTGATATCAACAAGCTCTCACAACCAGCTGAGAAAAACTAAAAGATTCCAATCTAAATCTGCGTAACTCCAAGGTACATTTGCATCAATTTTTAGATGTGTAACTGAACAAAGATGGCTCCAAACGAGTTTCTGATAAGGAATACCGATAAAAACAAAAGAACGAAGACTTGCAGTAGATAGCTCGATTTTGCGGTAGTTCCTAGCTACAACACGAGGTGTTCTTACTGTTAAATTAGCAAGTGTGACACTTGATATGTGTAGGTTTTCCGCATCAAGAGCAACACAACGATCAATGATCAAACTATTCAAATTCTTAAATTCTGAAAAAGGGTCAGCACAGCCATTATCCCCAACATGAAAGGCAAAGTTCGTTAGAGATAAGCTCGTTAATGCTGGAAAATTCAAAGAATTTGGAAATAATGTTGTCTCATTAAAATTCTTATGGCCAACAAAAAGGTCAAGAGATGTTAACGTAGGACATGAAAAGAAGCAGGAAGTAAAGTGTTCAATATCACATGTAACAGATTTGTAACTGTTGGACATTGTGCGAAACTGCATATTTTAAAATCCTTTTGAATATGTGTGGCTCCACTAACCCTGTGCGTCGAAATTCTAGAGTGTGCAATGCTGTTGAGGCATCGCGTTTAGACAAAATTGAAGACACAAATTTGGTGAAACCCTTGAGTTTGATCCGTGTATATAAGGAGTGTAAATAAGTATTTAATCTAAGGGCGGGAACATGCTTCCACAGATTCTTCCATCTCGCGGACAGTATGCAAGTTTGAACAGCAAGTTTGGTGTCCAAAAAAGACAGAATGTGAAGTAAAACGCAATCAGGCAACTCACTGAGATTGTCTTTGTTTTCAGTTCGCTTTAGTCTCTTCATTCTCGACCCAAATGAAATCTACAGGAAAATTAAAAGACCAAACTTAAGAACTATACCAAAAAATGCACCTAAAAAAATTAAAAGACAGCTAATTTAACGAAAAAAATGAAATTCAATTGAAAAAGGAGAAATACCTTTGGCGAGGTGTTGTTTGTGATTGATGATAATTGAGACAAAACTCTTCTTCTACCTTTCGCCTCTTATCACCGTCGTATCGTAGGACAACCCACTTTCATGTACGAGCCCTAGTTTTATGTTTGTTTTCAAAGACATGGTAAAACCTTGCCTTTTGATTGGGTGTTTTTTTTTTTTTTACGTTGGATTGGATTGGAACTTTGGGAAAATTACTTTTCTCACATCAGAAACTTCCTAAAAACACATGGAAGTTACTAAACCACCCTTAACAGTAATGTGTATTTATACAATTGAGCCAGGACTAAATAATCTTGGGCCTAAATAGATACTAATGATTTTTGTTCAATAAGAAAAAAGATACTAATGATTTATAATATTTTATTTATATTCTAATAATAGGGTTTAGACCTAGATATTAAGCGTTCTAAATAGCGACTTTTTCATTGAGGCATTCGGTGGTCAAGCCCCTCTGCTGTTTGCATAATCTAAGCAGGTTTTCCCTGATGCTTTATCAATAGCTAATTAGCAAAGGTAATTTTTCTCTTTCTCTTTTCCTCTAATGATTTATCTTTTCTCAGATGCTATAAATCATCACCTGCAATGATCTGTTTCAGTTTTGCAAGTGAAAAAATGAAGAAAGGAAAGAGCAAACGTAACAACCATAGTGAATGCCAAGAGAATAATAAAGTCAGCCTTAGTAATTTTCCAGATTGCATTTTACTTTATATACTGTCGTTTTTGTCGACCAAAGAAGTTGTTCAAACTTTAATTTTATCCAAAAGATGGAAGAATGTATGGAAGAATCTTCCCACCCTTACATTAATTGCTTCATACTTTAATACTGGAAAGGGTTTCACAGAATTCGTGTCTAAGGTTATGTCTCTTCGTGATGCCTCAACCTCACTGCACAATCTAGAGTTTCGCTGCCATGACATTGTGGACCCTTTCCTACTCACAAGTATTTTGGAATACGCTGTTTCACACAATGTCCGTAGATTAAAAATCCTTACTAGGTGTGATATTCAACGCTTTCCGACTTGCTTATTTTCATGCCACAGTCTAACATCTCTTCATCTTTCTGTTTGTCACCCTAAACAGTTTTCTATGTGCACTTTGTTTCCTAATTCTCTGAATTTACCATCATTAACCAACTTGTATCTATGCCACATTTCTTTTTGTGTTGGTGATGATGGTAGTGTAGAACCATTTTCTAAATTAACCAGTTTAACAAGTTTGATGATTGTGTATTGTGAAATTGTGGATGCGCAAAACCTTTGCATATCAAGTACCAAACTTGTCCAATTAACTATATACATGATTTCTTATGCTCCTGAGACCTATTTCGGAATTGATATATCTACTCCAAGTCTTTGTACCTTTGAGTTTCATGGTATTCCTATTCAGAAACTCCATCGGAGCAAGAGAAATCTCTCTTCTATTAAACATGTATGTATTGATTTAATAACTTTGTGGAATTCTGTCGAGGTTTCATTGGTTCTGCTCAACTGGCTAGTTGAGCTTGCTAATATTGAATCATTGACTGTGTCTTCAACTACTCTTCAGGTACTTTGGGGGCATGTTTGATTTGACAAAAAAAAAAAACTTCCTTTCATTTTCATTGTACACATATAATTACAAGAACTTTTTTGCTTATTATGCGTGCATTTTATATTGCATTAAACTGATTCTACAACTTCTTGTTTGTTTAGGTTCTTTCCTTAGTTCCAGATTTATTGACAATTGAGCTCCCATTCTTGTGTCACTTAAAATCATTGAAAGTAGAAAAGAGACAAATATCATCCATACCTGATGGAATGGTGGACTTTTTGCTTCAACACGCTCCATCGGCAAGTGTTGTCATATATTATTGATTAAGGTAAAATGTGCATTCTTAAGTAGAGAGTAATTTTGTCTTTAAATCCTTCTCTCTATCTTTTGTCAATATAAAAACATAATAATAATCCTTCTCTATTTATGTTTTCCACGATATCGGTAGTTATAACTTACTTTCAGTTGACAAATTACAAAACCCTACGTAGAGAAATTAACAAGCTTACTTTTGCAGCTGGTGATTGAGCTAAAGTGGATGTAAGAACGATAAGGCTGTATTATTAGTGAGAAGATGATAGCTTGGTTCATCTTCTTATTGGCAATTTAAAACTTTAGACTATATATTGTTTTGCTGCTCATGAAAGACGCAAATGATAAGTTAGATTGAGTGATAGTTAAATACTAATAATATATCAGTTATAAAATAGTAAGGTTTTTCTTATTTCACTAACTAAAACATTCTACTATCCAAAAATGGGAATATAGAGTTTTTACTTATATTTCAACAGTAACGAAAAACGGGATTTGGCTGCTGTAATGTGTAGTCACTAACTTTTTTAATCTGAATACTGCAGTAAGGATTGTATATGGAGAGCAACAAAAGGCTTTTATGGCCTTGTGTGTGAGCAATCTTTTGTGATGAAGTCTATCATACAAGGATTGGAAGCGTTAACTCCTTACTTTCTTTGTTGCTGCCATGAAACTAGTTCCATTCTGAATTTATTGCAATTTACTTTAATTATTTAGTACTATTATATGTATCGAAAAATTTAATCCTACTACAACATGTTATATCTTAAAAAAATCGGAAGTATTAATTTCTCATTGTTGGGGTAGATAAATTTTAGTTTTATTTGGTTGATAATTATTAGATTGGCTATTTGTTTCCCTATCATTGCGCAACAGAAACAATCAAAACTTCCCCAAGCTTGCACTTTTGATAAGCAACAGGATAACTGAAATCCCATCATCACTCACGTCTTAAGCCATCCAGAAACCATATAAACAGAAGTTTCACAGATTTATTGACGTAGGGTGTGATAGGTTACGAAAAACATCAAGGGATAAAAACAAATGGATTGCTTCTAGCTTGTTTATATCACATTATGATTCTCAGCGGCCTTTTTTTCTAATTCAAATACTTGCATTCTTTTGCAACTGCGAACAATAGTAATAAACAATATCAGTTACAAACGAAAACTACAAACAGTGTGTACAGACCATAATATAAGAAACCTAGAGGTTCAAGACATAGCAGACATGTTCACCTCAGCTCCACCTCAACTTTGTTTCAAATACTTTCTACAACATAAATGAAAACAAGGGGTATTTTAACTGTAGCAGGGTAGCTCTTGTCAAAAGGGGTATATTAGTAACTAAAATTTGTCATTAGGACTTATTCTTGAGTGTATAAGCTAGTTTCACATTTCCTTATGTACTATACAGAGGAGAAGCATTTAAAGAAACTTTTGACAATGGGTGTCTGGAAAATACACGGTGTTATGCATCAAGTCCAAAGTGGGGTTTATTTTAGGTGCATATGTGTAAAGGGTTGTGATTTCGTTGTACTTTACTACTAGCCAATTTCCGTTGCAAATGCATGCGAGAAGGTTGTAACGCTAAGCAGAAGAGAAACAGAGAAAATGACGGCATCATGGATGTAGTGGATGTTGATTTTGATGACAACATGAATAGAATAGGCCCTTCTTGACATATATTATTTTGGGCCTGATTAATATGTGGTGTTTATCTTTATATCGATTTAATGTCTACAATCTAAAATAAGCTTCTTGAAGCATTCAACTTAACATTTGACGCCAGATGATCATACAAAAAATCAGTTAACATCAATTAAGCCTATAAAAATGAGGAAAGATCAATACCACAATATTGAAGACTTACATTTGTAACTGTGCAGAAACCTAATTACACATAATCGTAAAAACCAGAAATAGAAATAGGGACGAGCCTGATTCAGACAGAACCAGAAACAATACAAGAAAAATGCAATTACGTAGAAACACACATACCAAAAATGCATAAACCAAAAACACAAATTAGTAACACAAATTAAGAAGTAAATGAGAAGCATTTAGACACGAAGCAATGCAGAATTGCGTAAACCAGAAAAATCACAACGCAGCAGGACACAATTGCAGAAATGAAATTAATAAAAAAAATTGAGAAGGAAAAAGATTACACCAGAGTTGATTACCAAGTTTTATCCAAAAATCCGAACCCTTGGAATTGTCACTTCCATTGTTCCACATGTACAATCACCAATTCCCAAACCTTTCAACCTCTAAACTTTCTCTCGAACTCTATCCCTCACTCTTGATTTTAACTCAGTATTTCCCTCTTCTATTTCTTGCCATTTCACAAAATTCTCAGAGTGCAAGCAGCATATTGCATAATCGATTATTTCAATTTTTATACTAGCTAGAGAATACTATTTCTGTTATGGCATCAAAAGTTCAATTATGACCAACTCAATCAATCTTTGCGAAACTTGAACCAGGGTAAATTGGAAGTCCAATAAGTAGTGGATGTTCCATATAATAAAATCATTATTGTGTGCAAACCAAAAACATAAAAAATTAAATAGTAATACTGAATCTAAAGCTTTGCAAACTTCAGTTTGGAACTTATGATTGTATCCAAATTCCAAAATATTGAACATCTCAATAACTCTAGTAGTCTAAACTCTAAACATGGAAAGGAAATTTCAAGTTTTGTACCTTCTATCAGACACACGAGAGGTACAAAAGAGTAACACAGAAAAAATTAACTATGGATAAGCATCGTTGAAATCCAATGAGAAAACAAAAAGTAGAACACCAATCATCATTCCACCAGCCCACATACCTTCCCTACATAAGTCAAAATGAATGAAAATTATCACCAGAAAGCATTTGTTGTAATATATATTGGAAAAATGTACTCACATCAGATTCATTTGCTGCACAAATCTGTTTTCATATGATTCAAGAGGCACACGTGTTCAACGAGCTAGAATCTTTTTCAATTGGTAAGAAGTGGAGTTTATCTCAAATGAAAATGCATGCTCGCGCAAACGCAAGCGCATACACACACTTTCATGGAAAATAAATTCCAAAGATTGTAGTCATTATTCTTCTTTTCTTTGATATCTAATAGCAATTTCTATGTTCCTTTCCTGTCATCAACCTTAATTGAGCTCAGCAATATGGTCAAGTTGTTGACCATGTGTGACAGTACGAGTCATGCTAAGAATAATGTGCAACTCTAGTTCCACGTGCTTAGTCCGATGTGCATAACAGAATTATAACTAAGACCCTCCTGTTTTCGCATTTCTTTGACAATTTCTAGTTTCTTAATTTGATTTTAACTCCTGTTTTCTCATTTCTTGTGAAATACTACAAAGCTGAAATATTTTAAGGAAGAGGCCAGGAGCTATTTTTAGAGCCCAAACTCTCCCAGAGCGGAGAGTTCTATCAAACCCCTCTGTCCCTATTTTTTTTCTTCCTACTTTCTATGCACTTCCAATTAGCAACAGCTGTTATTTTACAGTTTAGTCAGTTACACCTTAGCTTTCCTATCATTAGACACTCAACCATTGTTATTTTATAAACTGAAATAATTGTAGTTCCTCACAATTTCAAACAGCAGCGATAAAAGAGCCTTCATTTATTATATTATTCGGTCAAGCATTCCAATAAATATGTTAATTTGGGATCCTTAAATCATTAGAAACTAAATCATGTAAAACACTAACTTTCAAGCAAAGCAAAATACAGCACCTGCAACTCTCAGTATGCAAACAAAAGTGACTCGAAACATTGACTGTTGTTTTCATGTCTGCAGGGAATTCTGCTTCCCAATTTACATCAATATCCTTATTTTTTAATTTCTGTTATTTAATACTCCCTCAGTTTCAAAATGAGTGTCACTTTAGCAAAAACAATTTGTTTCAAAATGAATGTCAATTTACATTTCCAATACAACTTTAATTTTTTTCACAGAATTCGTGTCTAAGTTCCTGTCTCTTCGTGATGACTCAACCTCACTGCACAACCTAGTGTTTGGCTGCCATGAAATTGTGGACCCTTGCCTACTCACAAGAATTTTGCAATACGCTGTTTCACACAATGTTAAGAATCCTTACTAGATGTATTCATCGCTTTCCGACTTGCTTATTTTCATGTCACACTCTAACATCTCTTCATATTCGTGTTCAAAACCCTAAAGAGTTTTATATGTGCACTTTCTTTCCTAATTCTCTGAATTTACCATCATTAATCAACTTGTATCTATGGCACATTTCTTTTTGTGCTGCTGATGATGGTAGTGTTGAACCATTTTCTACATTAACCAGTTTAAAAAGTTTGACTATTGTTGATTGTGAAATTATGGATGAGCAAAACCTTTGCATATCAAGTACCAAGCTTGTCGGATTATGTATATACATGCGGCGTTATGCTCCTGAGACCTATTTTGGAATCGAGCTATCTACTCCAAGTCTCTGCACCTTTGATTTTCATGGTATTCCTATTCAGAAACTCCATGGGATCAAGAGCAATCTCTCTTCTATCAAACATGTATGTATGATTTAATAACTTTGTGGAATTCTGTCGAGACTTCGTTGGTTCTGCTCAATTGGCTAGTTGAGCTTCCTAATATTCAATCATTGACTGTGTCTTCAACTAGTCTTCAGGTACTCTGGGGTCATGTTTGATTTGACAAAAAAAAAAATCCTTCATTTCATTTTCAGTGTACACATAATTACAAGAACTATTTTCTTATATTGTATTTAACTGTTCTGAGAAATGTAAGTTGCATAAACTGATTCTACAATTTCGTGATTGTTTAGGTTCTTTCCTTAGTTCCAGATTTATTGACAATTGAGCTCCCATTCCTGTGTCACCTAAAATCATTGAAAGTAGAAAAGAGACAAATATCATCCATACCTGATGGAATGGTGAAATTTTTGCTTCGACACGCACAATCGGCAAGTGTTGACATCATATATTGATTAAGGTAAAATGTGCATTCTTCAAGAGAGATTTGTTGGTTGAGTAATTTTGTTTTGAAATTCTTCACTATTTCTTTTTTCAAAATAATAATTTTAATAATCCTTCGCTTTTATGTTTCCCACGATGTCTGTGGTTATAACTTACTTTCAGTTGACAAATCACATAACCCTACGTAGAGAAACAAACTTACTTTCAGGTGGAGTGAGAAGATGATAGTTTGGTTCAGCTTCTTAATTGGCAATTTGAAAACTCTAGACTAGATTGTTTTTCTGCTCATGGAAGATGCACATGATAAGTTAGTTGTTATTGCTATTATGACGTATTTCTCTGTGGGAAGTGCAATGATTTTATAGAAGTTAACTGAGTTTTTACATTCAATTCACACACTCTATGTTCCAACTGTAACCGAAAATGGAATTTGGCGGCTGTAATGTGTAGTCACTAACTTTTTTAATCTGAATACTGCAGTAAGGATTTTATATGGAGTTGGCTAAGGAGGCTTGTAGAACAATAAAAGGCTTGTATGGTCTTGTGTGTGAGCAATCTCTTGTGATGAAGTCTGTCATACACGGTTGAAAAAGATTGGAAGCATTAACTCGTATAGTTTCTTTGTTGCTGCCATGAAACTAGTTCCATTCTGAATTTATTGTAATTTACTTCGATTATTTAGTACTATTATATTATATATATCGGAAAAATTTATCCTACTACAACATGTTATATCTTACAAAAATTTGGAAGCGTTAATTTCTCTTTGTTGGGGTAGATAAATTTTAGTTTTATTTGGTTGATGATTATTAGATTGGCTGTTTGTTTACATTAAGCACACACTTGTTTATGTCTCACCGCATTAAAATGTGATATGTGAAGTGTTAGTTAAAGTCCCATATTGCATGGAAAAATAATATGAACATCAGAGGTCCCCAATCATCGTGCAACAGATACAATCAAAACTTCCCCACGGCTGAACGTTTGATTGGCTACAGGATAACGGAAACAGTATCAGGTTCTGTTTGTTTTAGATTCTGCATGTTCCCAACTTGATTTGAGCAGACGCTGAAAATCTTTCTTGCGACAGATAATGTATTGGAACAAAGTTTTGCATTACTTTCATTCAAAAATCTTAAAATGCTACTGAATATACGAGTCTTTTTATATTCCTATCAAGATTCATGTTAAGAAATTCCATCACTCACATCTTAGATTAATTACCAATGAAAAAATAAGTAATGAACAATTTTGTTGTAAATTTTTAGACATAACAGATAACAGAAGCATAATTCGTAAATTAAGCCATCCACAAACAACATGTAGACAGAAGCTCTGTAACGTGTGATACATTACAGAAAGCATCAAGAGATAACAAATGGATTACTTCTAGCCTTTCTATAATTCTTTTGCAACTGTGAACAATACTATTCAACAACGTCAGTTACGAAAGCAAACAACAAATAGTGTGTACATATCTATAAAGCTAGAAAACATAAGTTCAGACCATGATACAAAACATATAGCAAACAAGAAACTTATGATACCATTGGTTGTAATATATATTGGAAATATTTAATCAGATAAGATTCACTTTGTGCACAAATCTCTTATCATGTGATTCAAGATGCACATGTGTTCAACGAGATAGAAGCTTTTTCAATTGGTAAGAACTAGAGTTTATCTCAAAGCTATAAGTTAATTCAAACTAGTTTTACATGTGATTCAAGAGGTACACATGAGAATGCACGCTCGTGCGCATGCTCTTGCATACACTCACTTCATGGTTCTAAGAGCAATTTCTATGTCCCTAATTGACCTCAGCAATATAGTCATTATTCTTTTTTTCTTCTTTCTATTTTCTATGTACTACAAGATAATATTAGAATTCTAGTTATATTGTGGTTGTTGAGAGAGAGGGACATGCTTTCACTATAGCTGTGCAATATGAAAAACAATAGCTATATTGTACTAACTGTAAATTTCTAGGTCATAGTATTCAGCACTGCCAGAAGCTAAGCTTCAACACCAATCAGGGTAACACAGAAAGTTCCAAGAAAAGCTAATTACACTACATCAGTTGCTTGGAAGGGAAAGCAACCTAGTACTAATGCCAACAAGAAAAACCCCTCAGGAATTGCTAAAAATATAGATGTCGGAGGTAAATGTCCACTGGAAGCATCTGTAACACACGATGTGAAGGAGGGTACTGGATATTTAGCAGTTTTGCATTCCAATGAGGATACAATTCAGGAAGGAGCTAATGCAGAAGAGTCTGTTATCACTGCATAATTCCTTTACTATGCTTAATAGTGATTGTGAAATACCACATGGGGAGGCAATACTAGACGACCATGATACCTTTGTCGATTTTCATTGAATTTGTTTAACAATCCTCCTGAATCAAACAAGGGGATATCCATTAGGAATTCTAGCTTAGATCAGGGTCAGAAGTCGGAGGCACTTATTTCAATTAAAAAAATGCCCTCTGATTCATCTTTGATGATTAAGCCAACTGCCACCAGCGACTTGCTTCCCGGGCCTCTTCCTGTTCCTACACAAATAAGCTCTAAAATACTAACGGAAATTCTGACAATGGAAGCCCCATAATCTTGATAGAAGTGCTGATAAGTATTTGGTTAGCGACACTGATACTGTTTGTAAAGCCAAGTGTAGAAGGAAAAGCAAAAAACAGAAAAGCCCTAAGTCTTTGGTTGAGGCAATTTCTGACCAGAACATGTCTCAAGACATTCTGGCTTCACATCTACCTGACACACAATTAGATCCTATGGTAAAAAATTCTGAGAAGTTTGTAACTGCATAAAAAGACTCCAACATTACTCCCATTAGTGATGCTGCTTTAAGAAGTGTAGAAATCTTAAAAACATACTGGGGTGATATTTCATCGGAGATCAGGATTTGATAGATATATTAGAATTGTGACGATGGTGGTAAGGACGATAAGTCATTTACTCCATATGTTTCAAATAGACAGCAGAAGAAAAATAGATTGCAGAGTCCTAAAGGATCGAAAAATTAGTGCATTCAAACCCTTGTTAATAGTGGAGTATCTAACCCTTGTTTCAATAAGGTTTAGGCTTTAGTTTTATTCTATGTTCTCTGTTTCTTTGCTTCTTTTGGCCTGTGTTTTAATGTAACTTGTTACTCTCCTTAGCGTCTTTTTTTCTTTTTATCTTTTGGCCTGTGGCAATGCTTTATTTACTGTCTTTACTGTTTAATTGAGCATTGGCTTAGTCACCCCAATATTGTACTTTTCCCTTTATTCTTTTATTGCATTTTTTGTCTTTGAAAAAAAAAGAGACATTGAGACATACCTTATTGTTGATTCTGGTACACTGATTGGACCGGTAGTTGACATTCTAATACCTTTAATATAACGTGTAATTATATAGTTCCTGGTTTTCATACTGGAAAACCTATCCCGAATACCGATTTTCTAGATATTTATTTACGTCCAAATGCATAATTTAATCCAACTAAGAAAAAAACCGCATGCTAGTCAAATAGAGAAGTTGAAAACAAGTTTCAGAAATTATTTTCATCTTATTTTCGTAAGCTCTCCATAATAATTTTTGAAGACAACTTGTAGCTTATTTGAAAATAGTTTGACTTTATTTTATATTTTGTTATTAAAATAGTGTGTGTGTGTGTGTCTATATATAATCACCTCCAGATATAGTCATTCATTAAAACCAATGACTTGAAGATAGAAAGCTGAATCAACTGCTAGACTTGTGACATTGGCTGAAGCAGTAAACTTGTATCGGAAATATTTTTATTCAGAGTGTAACGAAAACAGTGTTTTTTGTTAATAAGTTGGAATAATAAAGGCATTATCTTAGAATTGATAAATTGATCATAGCACCAAAAACAAACAAATCAATAAACGCAACGCAGTCCTTTGATTTATAACTTCAATTTTGATGCCCTGGTTAGGCAAATGAATTAAACAGCAACAATCTATTCCTTCTTTTCTAAACAAAAGATGAATTTGACTTATTAATGGAACACAATCAGAAATATATCAAGTTGTCACACACCTAACTTGTTATGGCGGCCTTTTAGTAAGTGGCGAATTGATGCAGACATAGATGATTATTGATGATCATATCAGAGTTGAACGAGTATGAATAATATATAATATATATTGTATGCTAATCGTTTTGTTCCCTTTCACTTTGAACTGAACTTACATACTACATTTGTACCCGCAGAAATGCTTAAATTTAATGCTTGCAGAAAACAAAAACAATCAAGTCGTATCCATTCCAACATAGATTAAACGATTTTGTGCAGATTCGAAACACCATTTATATCTTCCGAAATAAAAGTTGGGACCCTAACAAAAGGTAATTTCCTCAAAGTGGGACACATAAACAGGTTGAATACGAATTCTAGAAGCAACCGCCTGAGGGCTACTTCAAACAAGACAAATGATCATATTCTTGCAAAGATCACAACAAATCAGACCTAACACAATAATACATATAAAAGTGGTTTTATTTTACCAATGGGCTAATGATGAATAATAATTTGTATTATCCAACAATTCTTTTGACACTCTTGTGATGTTGTAATTCATTGCATACACATTGTGAGTTGTGACCACTGTTATAAAACACTAATCATGCATGATAATGTTTTGTTTAATTCATATTGCATTTTGCAAGATTTGAAATTTGTGCAGCTCATAGCAGATATTTCAAAGAACATAGTAGTGACTTGGCAAATATCAAAATCTAATTAATCATGATCTTCCAAAATGCAATTATTAACCATCTAACACTATGCATGATTGTGAATTATATAAAATATAATACAAATGTAATACAAGATGTGGGACGAAATACCTCTAATAAACAAACAATACAAATGAAATTAACACCAATTTCTCAAGCTTCAGATTTATGATCATTATTTAACAATAATCCATGAAGTCACTAGTCATATCAGAGTAAAAACTAAATAAAAAAATGTAATCATAAATTAACATCTAGATTGTGGATAAATTTCATGCTAAGTGACATAGGACTACATCCTATCGTTAAAAACAAGGCGATATCAAACTCTCAACGCAAACATCTGGTGCGATGATTTGAAATGAAGGAAATCTAAAAGTACCATTCTTGGAATCGTAAATAACAAAATTCAAATTTCCTTCAGACTCCAGCAACACTTGGTCATCCTCAAAAATATATGCAGCCTTGGTAAAACTAACAGAACTATTAGGAGATGGCATGTTAGAAATAGTGAACAATTTTGTCCAAGACTCTTGAATTCCATATTCTTTCATGACCCAGATATCATGATGACCAGCAAATATGCTCAAACAATCTCTTAACACACTCAAGCTCAAGTTGCACACATCTACGCCATCAGGAGGCAAAACTTTTTCATAAGATTCTTTCCGCAAATCAAAAGAAACAATGAAGCGTGGACTTTGCAGTCTTAAATCAGTAGAGGCCAACCAATTAATCCTGCCACTCACAAATTTTCCAGATTTCTCAACAGGCATAACACCAAAGGGAAACTCCTGAATGGTTTTCCAAAAATGGGTACCCAATGTATGAACCTTCACGTCAGTGTATTGTAACACAACAATCACCTTGTAATTATCCGTAAGAGAGTCGTAGCCAAAGCTAAAAGTGAGGTTAGTAATCCCCTGTGACTTTTGAATAAGTGGTAATTCCTTGAATTTATTAATGGAAGGGTTCCACAATACAATCGAATAATTAGAAAAAGCAACACAGAGGAAGCCATTGCAAGAGCCAACAATGTTAGGTTTATTACAATTGTTGAAACGATATTTGAGCTTGGTGACGTTGGTGGTTACACGCCTGGTGAAAAGACAGTTGAGTTGGTAAGACGTGAGCATGGAGTTGTATGAGAACAAAGAGTAAGTTACTCCCTGTATGCGGTGGGTGGTTGACATGCGAAGATGCTTGTTGGCAAATTTGCGATCAGTGATAAAAGAATTCCACAACTTACTGACACATCGAAGTTGAAGGAGGAGCTTCACGGGTAGCCTACATAGAATTTCTATAATGAGGTCGAGAGGAAGAATGGGCTGCGGTGGTGATGTTAGGGTTAGCTGCTTGTCGATGGCAGTGGATGTTTCCGCCATCGATCCATCCATAATACCAAGTTCGAAAACAGTCCTAATCCAAAAGAGAGGAATGATAGAAACACTTTAGGAAGATTGATTCTTGTTCACAATTGATAAAACTGTGGGTTCTCGTTCAAGGTCATAACTCATAAGGCACTGAAACGAAAGGGAAGAATGAAATTGTTTTAGGGTTAAGTTTGATATATATATATATATATATATATATATATATATATATATATATATAGTTAGGATCCGTTGACACCAAATCTCAGTAGTCCATTTTTATAAATCAAAGGTAGGTCTTTTTCACCGTAACGTGCACTCTTATTTTCTTTTTGTTCCTTTTCAATCTTGCTGAACAAAGTATACAGGAACAACAATGGAAAAATGTTGTCTCTTGTATCTTGGCTACTTCCTTGTCCATACCCAAACAAAGGAAACAACTCTTGGTTTTCATTTTAATTTACATAGTTTTTCATTTTACGAAACCCACAATTTTTTATTTTATATTATGCATTCTGATATGCAATTTCTTTTTCTCACCTAAAATTGCACAAATTGAAGCAAATCAATAAATAATGTCCATCGGTTTCCTAACGTCATCCAATTGTTATTGATTTCATAAATCTAATCAAAAAATTTGAGGAATTAATCTTAGAGGATCCATTTGAAGAATTAGCGTAGAGGGTTTTAACTCATATCCACCACTAATTGAATAGTGGGTTTTAATTTCGATAGGAGCAACACATAATATAGATGAAGCATTTGTGAAGGTGTGCAAGGGGAGAAGAGATGAACGAAAATTGCAGATAGCAGACGGCGTACGTATAACGTGAGAATGAAGACAACGGTGTGGTTAGTGCATCACGCATAGGTACAAGGTTAAGTGAATTAATAGGAGCTATTGGATCAAATGAAATCAAGGGATATGATTTGGTGTCAATATAAAGTTTGACACCAGGTGTCAACGAATTCGTTGACACCAAATCTCAACCGTTCAATCTAATTAATCTAATGGTTGGAAATATGGAAACTAAAGATTTATATGTGCGTGTATCATGTGATAATAATTTGTTGATTTAATTAATCCCTAAAATTACTCCAATAAAAACAAAACGCTTAATCCCTGTCCAGGAAAGTCTTCCCTGACGGTCTTTTGTTATTGAGCACACAAGAACGAAGAATGAAGTAAGGACCAACATTAAGCCTTTGAAACTTAATTTAGTCACAAATTGAATTTCAATTGTAATTTTGAATTTTAATTACATAGGGGGATTTTTTTGTCGCAATGTATTAGAGTTTCTTGCAAAGGGCAATAAATCCTACATGACATTGTGTAAGCAATTGGAATTAGAAAGAAAAAAATCAATCATGCGTTAATCGACTTTCCAATAGCTTTAGGGATTTGTTTCATTCCCATAAAAGACAATTGGGTGAAGGAAAAAAAATGAGTTTTATTGTACTTTTGATGGAGAATGAAATCGAAAACAAAAAATCAAACGGATGATCCATTGGTATTTGGGTGTGTGAAAGAACCCGAACCATAGGAATAACGACCTCGGGAGGAAGACGATGAGAGTGTGATATGTTTTTCTTTGAAGAGTCCCCACATTAACAATTAAGTGAATAAATGGGAGCCATTAAGATCAAAATAAAGAATGGTTAGGATTTGGTGTCAATGAATTCGTTGACACCTGGTGTCAACGGATCCTGACTCATATATATATATAGGATCCGTTGACACCAAATCTCAATCGTTTATTTCATTTAATCAAAAGGTTCATATTTATTTAATTGAAATCTCACGTGATCATTACTTTCCGCATTTTCCCTGATCTTTGTTATCTCTCTAGTTTTTCTAATCGTTATTGTGATGATTGCTCATATTTCCCCGTCTCAACCATTGGTTTCTTATTCCAAATGAAAATTAGAGCTTCATCATTTCAATTTATTTTAATGGTTCAAATACTAAGGTAGAATTGTGATTTATTAGACTCAATTATCTATTTCAAAATTATAATTGATCAAACAAATAAACTGGCTTATTTTAGAAACACAATTGTCAAACCTAAAATTTAACAAATAAAATGAAACTCATCAAAAATACTTTTCTCGAGTCTTAGATTTACTATTTTCTTTCCTCTCCAATTGCTATTGTTTACATAGATCTAGCGTCAATTTTCTTCATAGCCATGGGAGGAACAAACCATAAGGGGATGAGACAATATTTACAACAATAAAGTCAGGTTACTCGAGAATCAAGATACGATCATCTTCATAGCCATGGTTAATTTTATTTCGTGAGCTCACGAAATAAAATTAACCATTTTTTAACATTCATATGCAATTATTCAGTTATTTTGCAGACAAAAGAATAAGGAGAATCAAGATACGATCATCTTTCCAATTTGAGTTTTGTAATCATTTAAAACAATAATAGTGTGTGGTTGAAAGAAAGGATACACAATAAATAAAAATGTGGCACTATATTTAACCTTTGATCAAATTAAATCAACGGATGAGATTTGGTGTCAACGAAGGTGTCAACGGATCCTGATAGAATATTATATACTAAATAGGGCAGTCCCAAACGCACAAGGTGTGCCTTAGATAGAATATTTATACTTACTTTTTCATCATTCCAATTATACCCTTAAACAATTTTATCTATAATAAAATTGTTGGTGTCATTTAAAAAAGATTTAGATTATATTTTTTTTGTTATATTGTATTATTGTCGGTGTTGTCGAAATAGATAACCACGGTTAGTTTGATTTTTTATAACTTGAATGCAACAAAAATTTATATTTTTTTTAGTTTTAATCTAAATCAAATTTCATTAGAAAAACATTATTCATAATTTTCAAACGTTAACGCAATACAAAGAGCATAAAGACCAGTTCGCTTGTCATTACAAACAAAATTGTTGAAGAGTATAATTAAAAAAAAAAAAAAAAAAAAAAAAAACCAGCTCAAAATCCTCCATTCATTTTATTATATATGTACGGAAGAGAGGGATTAACTTGCTTGTCTATAATATTTTCAAATATATGATTAAAATAAGTTCCAAGAAAATTGTCTATAATATATATCAAGAAATAGCTCATTCAGCTCTTTTTGGCTAATTTTTTCTCCTTCAAAAATTACAATCAACTTTCAATGCAAATAGTACATATAACAAAAAATAAGAGTAAATTTAAATATTAAAATAAAATGTAAAAAATTGTATATGTCAAACATATTATTCATATCATTTAAAAAAGATAATGAATGAGAGTAAATTCAAATATTAAAAAAAAATGTAACAAACATAATATTACTTTTGTTATCACACAAATTATATCGTGTAACAAACACGGTATGAATATATGTCCAGTTTTTTATTCAACCATACCCAAAATAATGTGTAACAAACTAGGTCAAATATATGTCACTATAAATATAATCAATAAAAAACTAATCATTATGTTATTTTTAGTTTATATAAATATAATCAATAAGAAAATTATCGTGATTTTATTTTTATTTTATATACAAACAAACCAAATTATGTCGAGTTGATAAGTAATTTCGTTATATACTTTAACAATAATTTGTAGATAAATCGATGTGCGAATAATTTTAATTAATGTTTAAAATTTTTAAATTTGTAGTCAAAATTATAAAAACAAAGGTGATAAAATATACACATATGTTAGCGCAATAAAAAGAACATGCAGACGGGTGCGGTAGTGCCCTTTTTTCCGCTGGTTAAAATAAAGTGTATTTATAATGTACAATATTGTAACTAATTTTTTTAAGGAAATATTGTAACTATTAGTTTTTTTTTTTTTTAAGGAAAATATTGTAACTATTGTAATGTGCTGGTTTCCATTTTAGAGGGATTTAATTCTTTTTTTTTTGGTAGGTCTATTTTTTAATTAATAAATTAAATAATATTATAAAAGGATAAAATAGTAAACAAAAGAAGAATTTACCACCGAAGAGATTATCGGGTTAAATCACGACCAAGTCGTTTTCTTTAAGACGTTACTCAACACTACCCAAAATTGTGCAAGGTAGACTATCAATTGCACCAGATCAGGATAAAACAACCAAGTTCAAACTGTATGATGACAAATTGCATTGTAGATAATCGTTCAAGAATTAACACCCACACTATGGTACAAACCCATTGATATGGACATAATATCACTCAAAACTGAAGGGACAGAAGGAGTAGAAGAACAGGAGAAGGACTCGTCGACACAAGTCGAAAGGGGAAGAGAGATGAAATAAATTTGAAGTTTCAGAATATTTTTCGGTGTATTGAATGAGTTAGGAGAGATATCCTTTTATATGGAGAGTTTATAACAAATCTTAAGTGACTTAATCATTAAAAAACTAATTAAACTAACTTAAGAATATAGCAACTTGCATGTGAAGAGTTCAACCATTGCTGACTAAACTAACTACGAAAAAAACTTGAGTGGGAAAACAAACATCACATAGAAAGCATAAAGAAGTTGAGTGATAGAGGGTTCAATGTCATCATCGACATCGACGTTACATACGTTGCTGAAGCTATATTGCCTTTATTAAACAACAAATAATGACACGCTAACCGTTTAGAAGCTGGGTTGTGTGCTTTGATGTTTGCGATTGAGAAATCCCTGGATTTTAATTATTGAGATATTTGGATTTAGAGCGACTCTGTTCTAGTGGTTCGAGCTTTCAATTTCAAATTTCAGGTTCCTTGGCAATTGAAAAACTGATTTATTTAATAATTAAAAAAAACCACGGTTTTCTTTATATAATAAAAAAGTCATGCTAGTCAAATAATCCATAAAATTAATCGTAAACAATTTTAATCATAATTACTTCTAAACCAGCAAAGTCAAATAATCCATAAAATTAATCGACTTTAATTAGTTGTAACGTGGAAGAAAAAAAAACTTACATGTTAATTCTGAATTCTGATGCAGAAGGCGGAGAGAGGTTGAGAAAAACTAAACAATGGGCGAATGAACTATAAACTATGACAACCCTACTTGTTTATATAGCACTAACAAATCTTTTTCTAAAATATTTTTAGTCCTAATCTTTTTTTTAGATGATTTAAAGTCCAACCTTTAACATTTGGTCACGTTTGTTACTAATTTTTAGAGGATTTAAAGTCCAATCTTTAACAATAAATTTTGCTCACGTTTATTACTAATATTTTTTTAGAGGATTTCAAGTCCAATCTTTAACATTATTTTTTGCTCATGTTTCTTACGAATCTTTTTTACTAAAACCAATATCTCCGTGCACCTGCGGACTTATCAAGTTTTTAAAAGAAAGGGTGAAAAAAGATAGGTTAAAAATTGACCTAAAACCACTCTTCCTCAATGAGAGAATGGAAAAAAAAAACTTGTGGAGTTTCTCTCACTTGAGAAATCTCTTCTAAAAAAAATATATTTAGAAAATCTATAATTGGTTTGGGCCAGATGATTTAATTGCATTGCCCTATGTGAACAGAAAATTTATTTTCTAATGTGCTCTAAAAAATCCTTCAATTCTTCAATTTTATTTGTATTTGGGTTATAAAATCCTGAAGATAATTGTCAATGATATATTTTTTTTGTTACAATGCAAAAGGAAAAGAAAAGAGGCAAACAGAGGAAAAAGAAAACAACACAAAAAGGACCATTCTCTAGAAAAGAAAGTTTCAGTTGCGTCCATCTTAAGGAGATTCAAGAGATCATCCGAAGGGGATGCATGGTAGAGTACACAAAATGAATCAACAATATTTCAAATGTCACTCAATTGGCTTGAGATTTCTTTAGTATACAATTGAGCTTTGGGACCTTTCCAGTTCTAGCTTATTCTTCAATTCAAAACTTGCTTAGATTTCGTTGATTTGCCACCATGTTCTCTAGATCTCTGGTAACCTGCACCACACACAAAATGAATCAACCGTGATAATTTGCCGTTTTTCAAATGTCGCTCGATTGATTGTGAAGCCAACACCCAATTAATCACAATTGCAAAAATAAAGACCTGGTGGGTAGGTACGATAACTTCAACAAAACAAATCTAGATTCTAGAAACAAAATTGTACACAGATATATTAGGTTCTAAATTATCTAAAAGAGAAAACTTGAGAAAACCATATGATGTATGAAAGAAAATCAGAATTTGTGCTGTAGGATTACAAACTTACAACAAAACTGGACTCAATCTATATTAATTTATGGATTCAATCAAAACTGAACACATTCAATAAGAATCACCTGAAAATAAAACTAAAATATGAAATATTTTTTACCATCTTTTCAGTTAAAATTATCAGAATTCTTCATAACAATAAAGTTTATAGCAAACAAGGCCTTTATCATTTACTCTGATCTTATTAGGTTTTTAGTCATTCTTATTGAAACTCATATGATATCCTGCTATGAATAAAGTAGGTTGAATAAGTTCATCTTCAATCAAACAATTATTATAACCTTTGCACGAAACAGCCATATAACCTCTCTACCAAACTGTAGCCCCATAAATCGAAACTACATCGGCACCAACACTCCCTAAATTTAAACTATATCAGCTAATTTGCACCAATCGAAGATGTTATATATGATGTAACAGCCGCGAAAATGTAGAAAACCCCACAAAAAAAAAAAAGAAACAGACTTCAATACAGACAAAACTGGACAGCAGATCACTATAAATGAATGCATACGACTGATTGCAATGCTAAATTCAGTTTTTTTTTAAAGTTTTTCAACAGATCATCTTTTAAGAAGTTTTTGAGAATGAGTTTGTGATGAATGTCAAGCTATAATTGATACTTCTCTAACTATTAAATTAACTGAATTAGAGTTAGATACCAGATTAAGTCTATGTTGTGTTCTATGAGTGTATAAAGTGTGTCGAAGCAAATAAAACAAGAGTGTTCGTTCGTGCTTCATAGGATAACCGATCATGAGTTTATCACTATAATGTATAACTGTCATAAGATTTGAAAGGAGCAAGTAGTTTACTCTGGTAGAGTCAGATTTTTGTGGCTTAAATTCACTCATGGGAACATATATGTTCAAGCATAATCAAAACTAATAATGTTAACAAACAAATTGTAGGCATCACAAAAAATCAGCATCTGATCTGATGATCGATTGCTTTATCAAATTGCTTGATCAATTTGAGAAGTTCGAGCTTGTGACTGGAAAGATTTTGTTACTCAAATTTGAGCAATTTGGGAAATTCTAATCGATTGAATACTCATGTCTGCTAGTTTTATAGGAGATACTAGTATTATCAATATCATATGCCTTAATGATACCAATAATAGTTTTCGCTTTAACATAATATGATAGCATTCACAAACATAGTACTTTTAGCTTTAACATCCCAATGCGAGTCACATTGGTTTAGTGTTCTACGAAAATCAATATAAGAAAAGAAAAAATTAATTAGTCTTGAAATGTTAGTATTTTAATTAACTATTTTCAGAAGTTGAAATCTTCATATATACCTCAGCATGTTTAGAAGATCCCTGATATAATGAAACTACGTACATCACTACACCAAAGAAAGAATCATATAGTGCAGAAAAAAGACCAAGAAAGGCTCAGTAAACAGACATGAAAACAAACAAAACTTGACAGCAATGAAAAATCAGAGAATGAATATGTAAGATCAACGAAAGATGTAAATGAAAATCTAACATGAGGTTTCTAAAGAAGACACTGCCAAATGAACTCAGTATAATGTTTCAATTAAAGAAATGCATGCAGGGTAAGGATCATAAATTTCAGAGAAAATTAAGAAACTTACAGAGTTCAAACACTTTCAGCACAACACTTCCGAAATACTAGTAAAGAAGATATCCATGCTCTCTTAGCTGTGTGCAGTTCTCTACCACATGTTTCACTCCCTCTTCTGTGACATTATGACAAAGTTCAAGTAATAGTTGCAAAAGCCCACAACAATTCTTTGAGATCATATAGAGTGTTTTATCATTAACCTTTGTATTTGACAAGTTCAACACCTCCAGATTGGGAACAACAAAGTTCATTCCAAGTAGCTTCACTTTTTTACAATAGGCTAAGTTCAAATGCCTAATCTTACAACATATCCTTAAAACTTGACAAATACCTTTTGATAAGAGATTGCAACAATTCAAATCAAGCAGCTGCAAATTGGGGAAATTGGAAGCAAACATTATGATGCCTTCATCACTTAACCATTGATTTTTTCCCAAATAGAGAGACTTTAATTGAGGGTATACACCAACCTCGACCAATTTTTCAGAATTCTCTACACTCATACTCTTCCCTATTCCTTCCATTTTGATCTCACTAAGTAGAGGACAGTTTCTAGTGAGTGCATACAAAGCTAATTTTGTGAGCTTAAGACAACAACTAAGGTTTATGGACATCAAACCACTAAGAAACGAAGACAATTGGAGAACATGTTGATCATTCAGAAACAAAAGCTCAAGATCTAAATGTTGGATGCCTTGACACTTGGATAACAAACGAAATATTCCAGCATAACTATGGGGGCCAAAACAATGTCGGAGGGCAAACCTCGTCAAAGGAAGACCTTCCCTTGCAATACAGTAGAACAAGTTATTTGAGATATTCATAAACTGAAAATCAAGACAAGTTAAGCCCTTCAAACTCATGATAGAGTCAATAAAATGTTGAGTAACAACAAACATTTCGTCTTTCATATCGGGAGGGGAAAATGAAAAAGACCTTAATGTTGGTCTCTCACGAAGAGCGGAAGTAATTCCAACGAAAGTCAGTCCACTTAATGGATCACAACTAAACATGATGACTTCTTCGAGAAGCTTACAGTTGTGGAATAAGTGGAAAAGTGATAGGTTGTTTATAGGAAAACTAGAAAGATTAACCTTGCGGAGTTTAAAAAGTGCAAGTGATAGAGCTTCAACCCCATCGAAACAACTCTTGTAATATTTAGTGTGGTAACCAATGGGGTAAATGTAGCAACATTCGCAGTAACTGATGTCAAGTTCTTCAAGCAACGGAAAACATTCTGCAATAAGGAACAGGTCACTGCTATTGAAATTAGCAATGTGGGAACAAGTGAGAGAGGTCAGCGTTGTATTCTTTTGGGAGAAAGCTCGTAACCCATTTGCAGGAACAGTGGGTTGGTTGGAGAGATTAAGTGATGTGATGTTCAATGATGAGAAGCGAGAGATTTTGCGGAGAAGAGCGTCAAGGTCCCCATGGAAGCGTGTGAGGTTGAGTGAATTAAGGTTTGTGAATCTTTTAAAGAGGCGACAAAGGAAAGGGTGTGTTGGATTGAGGATAGTGAGTGAGGAACGGATCTGGTTGGTGATAGAGAGGAGTTGCTTGGAGACAAGGGAGAGAGAATTCAAGTAGCGACATATGTTGCGGTTGTTGGGGTCATCGTCGTTGAATATATCTTCGGGTATATCTGAATATGTTGATGAAATAGATAGTCGTGAAGATTTGTAAACAGAAGTTCCCTTCCCCTTCCTTTTGATTCTTTCAGAAGAATTGAGCGGATAAAAGTAGTGACGATCATTGTTTTCGTCGTCGTTGAATATAAATTTGAAGATACGTTCCCAACACTCGTCAGGTAAATATGAATTTGTTGTCGTCGATGATTGGATAGAAGTTCTCTTCCTTTTCATTGTGTTGCAGGTGGTGGTGAATCTTCAGTGAAAATAGTGTTTGTCCCACTGGCATTATGTATAAGAAAAGGTGATAAGATAAAAAAAACACTCAACAAGAATCACAACAACAACTAATAAAAGCATAATGATAATAATAGTTTAAAAAAAAATCAAGAAATTTGGGAATATTTCAATCCACAAAATTGAAATCAACAACAATACTAGCACATGATTAAATCTATAAACAAAATCACAATAACAACCATTCATTATCATTTTTCCTCATCATAATTAATTAAAAGCTACAAAATATGAAGAACTAAATTAATCAAAATTCAGAATTAATCACTACTTATAAATAATTTATAAAAAAAAAACCTGATAATAACACTACCGAAACAAGTTGCGCAAGGAGATGTGAAAATTGTAGAAAGGGTGAACATGAACACAAAGACGAAGAGTGTCACGACGGCGCACAGGCTAACACTAACTCGTAATATAATTAGCCTGGCAAACCTAGTAACTATAATAGATATTATGAAATATTGAAATAAAAGAAAATGCTTAGTCATAAGAAGCCAATGAGAGCATAATAAACAACGTAGACAAAAGATGGATGTGAATTTCACGGGGTTTTTATTTACACAATTTTCTTTTAAATTAAAATTCGCATCGTTTGAAATCTACTTATAAAAATTCAAAATCCAAGATAACACTTTCCGACAATAATAGCAATAAATTGGGTTAATGGTGTTTTACCCCTGTAATATAGGTCATTTTTGGTTTCCCCATGTAAAATATTTTTTTTGATTTACCCCTGTAAATTTTTTTTAATATTTTACAGGGGGAAAACCAAAAATGACATATATTACTGGGGTAAAGCACCATTAACCCTAATAAATTCCACATATCTCATATTATTTCTCGTTTATTTCCTTCCACCATGTGCACATAGACCACATTAACTCTTCGTTGGGGTGAATAGAGATATACCATATTATCTCTTCGTTGTGACGGACGAAGATATACCACATTATCTCTTCGTTGTGGCGAACCGAGATGTACAACATTATCTCTTCGCTGTGGCGAACGGTTATCATAATTACTATGAGTTTGTAACTCAAAAGCTGCATAATCTTTTCGTTGCAGCAAACAAAAATTATAAAAAATAAAATAAAAAATGACTATGAGCACGTTACTCATAGGCCGCATTCTCTCTTCGTTGCAGCGAACTGTTTCTATTCATCTATTCATAACATTCACAATATTAATTCAAACAGAAAGACCAAAGTATAACACCTCGTTAAATATTTCGATCATAACAGCAATTACATTTCATCTCAAATATTCACAAATTTCAAGCCAATGCAAGTTTACAAAAACTATATGCTAAAAAATTTACAATATTATTCTTGAGGGATGATTGCAATTAAAAATATATTTGCATAAAATTATCACCAATTAAATTAGTTACTATCAACTACGATGATAAAAAGATAACACAATAATCCCAGTTATAGAAACCCCCAATTATAAAAACTAGGGTTTATAGAAACCCATGGGAAATTTAGATTTAATTCTTACACTACTTTTTGATCAACCAATTACAACAAAATAAACTATCAAGTCTAATAGGTTGCAGGTGTACCTTCAAAGAACTTCAAAAATAAATTTCGAAAAGTGGGTTCCTAGTACCAATCAAGATCACCTCTTTCTCAAGCATAAAATTTTAATAGATGTATCAAGTGAGATAGAAAGTAGAGCGTAATTAAGGTTAAGAATGATAGAACAAGGAAGAAGAGGTGAGGAAATGAAGTGAATAGGGATGGAGGGCTTAAAGAGACAAAGCGAGAGGATTGGTGGGCGTGTGTGGTCTCCCCCTTCTTTTTAAAATGAGAATGAACCCCTTTCTTTATATATTTTTTTTCCGTATCCTTTCTTTCCCCTATTTTTTATTTTAATTTCATTATTAAAATTAGTATTATTCTTGAGTTTCCGCAGACACCGGTTAGCATTATCTTATTATTAACATATTTTAATATTAAGTTTACCTAGAATGAGAAAATTCGTTCTTAAATTTTCCGAAATGTCTATTTCGTCTTTGAATTTTCCAAATATCATTCAAATCAGTCATTCTTTTAAGTTGGTCTGTTAACCTCTCACAAAGCTTGCCATCTCAGATGCCACGCAAGCATGAACTAATTTGGCCGAATTGATTGTTTTATAGAAAATTCGAACTCACTTTTATAGAAAAATAATTGTTACCAACATCTTTTTTATAATTTGTCACCTAGAGTTCAAAATCCCTAAAATTTCTTCCATTAATTGATGACAACGTGTACTCTTCCCCAATTAAAAAACATCAAAACCTAATTTTTTTGATTGAATTCGAAATCCAAAAATCCCCAAAAATTGTTTAAGCTTAGGTGTTAAAAAATGATGGGTTGTGGGCGCATGGGCAAAAACAGCTATAATAGTCGGCCTTCATCTTGAAGCTCTATGTTTAATGGTGATGTGAGAGTACTTGAATGTTAGCAACACTGTCAAAAACCAGGAAGGCTTTTCTACGCCTCCCATTTGCCAAAGGTTTATTTAACAATGGTTATGTGATGTGGGAATGGTTTGTTAAACTTTTACTGATTTTGAATTTTCTTTGTATAGGATGATGGTGAAAACTATAAATTTTTTGTCTGGGTTGATGAAGCTGAAGAGCTAGGTTATTTTAAAAACAATGGAATTTGTGGTGGTCATGGAAGAAATGCAAGGTTGATGGAGAAGGTTCAGTCCATCGTTAAGCCTAAGGATAGTGGAAGGGAAAAGAGGATTGGAGGGAAAGGTTGATGGACAAAGTTGATTGTGTAGGAAGTGAGTTTAGGTTGATTAAATATTTGATAGGTGTAATTTGTTTGATTGGATTGTTTAACATGCTACTGTATTATGCTAAGTTTGTGTAATGTTGTAATGAAAAGAGGTTGAAAATGAATGAATGCAACTCTTCTGTCAAAATCTTTCCAACAAATTGGTCCTGAAAATGTTTGTCTATGTATCAAATCGATCCCTACATATGTCAGTGTAGGTAATCCTGTCTGATAGCACACAAAACAAAATATCCACATTACATTATAAAGAATATTTCAAATCGATGTAGATACACTATGTTAAAGTGACATGCCAAAATTTTATTTTCTATATAAGTTGATAAAATTTGTTATAGGATTTGTACTAAAAGAAGTTTGTTATAGGAACAGTTTGCTCAAGATTCAGAATAAACATCCAAGATTTATCTTCATTCTTTTTTACTCAAGTTATATCTATTCCTGATTCAAAATATACCTGAGATTTGCGTCAAAAATAAACTTTGGTGATGAGTTTTGATACTGCAATAGAAATCACCCAAACTTTTTCTCCACATTCGTACTACCCTGTTGGAGAAGCTGAAGTATTCACGGCTGTCAATGGAAAGGGCGGATAGAATTAGTAACTTGCCGGATTCAATTCTGTGTCACATTCTCTCTTTTATCTCGACCAAACAAGCTGCAATTACAAGCGTCCTCTCAAAGCGATGGAGACCATTGTGGCTCTCAGTTCTCGCTCTCAACTTCAACTGCAACGACTTCAAAACTTTTGTTTGTTTTGTCTGTGTAATAAACTCAACAATGAAACAGCGAGACATCAAACTACCAATCCATTCCTTTTGCTTAAGATGCCCTAAATATTCAAGTTTCGACCAAAAGGATGTCAATCAATTTGTTAACTTTGAACTGCAACATGGAATACAAGACTTCTACCTCCACCTGCCTGAAACATGTAACATACAAACTAAATTACCTCATAACATTCTAAGTTGTAGGACACTAGAAGTTGTTAAGTTGAAAAGCATAATGATGGTCGATATATCTCACCTGACGGATATGGATTTACCTTGTCTTAAAACTCTCCATTTGAGCAGGGTTCATTTTGGATGTCATGAACATGTTATGAAGCTTTTATCAGGTTGCTCTATTCTAGAGGATTTGAAAACAAAATGTTTGCATGCACCAAAAGGCAGTGAAAGGCATCCTCTAGAGGAAAACTTTAGGAGCTTACCTAATTTGATCAAAGCAAGGATTAGTGATTTGAATATTCTGATTAGTATGGTTTCTACATGCATCACACAGCTTCCCATGTTTCAGAATCTGACTTACTTGGAGCTTAACTTTAAAGATCAAGATTGGTTTTTGCGGGGGTTGTGGTTGATTGAAGTGCTCAAACACTCGCCGAAACTTCAAAATCTTAAAATTCAGGTTTTATTGTTGTTTATAATTAGTTTACTTATTAACTCTAGTTTCATACATTTTACATTTTATAAAAACAAAAATTATGTGAATTGTTGACAGGAATGTGAGCATCGTCAAGGCAGTAGGTATAAAACAATTTGGATGGATCCACCAAGTGTTCCGGAATGTCTGTCAAGACAGATCAAAACATGTTGCATTAGAGGTTACAGAGGCACAAAATATGAGTTTGAATTTGCAAAATATATTATGCAGCATTCAAACGTACTAGAAACCATGACAATTAAGAGTACCTGCCTTGAAAAGTACCAAATGTCGCTGAAACTATCTTCATGCTCAAGGGGCTCTACAAGATGTAAACTTTAATTTGATTGATCACAGTTGTGGCATGTTAGCAAAAGACTTGACTTCTATGCCATTAAGATTTTTCTGATATATATTTTCGTTCCTATAATTAGTTGGTTATTGATCCTCTTATAGTTTTTGGTTTTATTTTGAAATTTGGAGTTATATCAATGTTTATCATTTTTCAGAAGTTGTTTTTTAATGTTAACGAAGGGTGTAAAATATGAGATTGTGCTCTTAGGTTTGCCACTGGTTGTTTTGTTTCTCACACACAACGGCATATTGGCAAATGCAAAAGATCAAACACGTATTTTTGTGCACTGAACAAGTTTACTGTGCATTCATGGAGGCAAAACAAAAATTCCATTGTGTATTTTCCTCTCTTACGGTGTAGATCATATATAGTGTACATAACCTTTTTTCTTTGATGTTCATTACACCAATGATTTGCATTTGTGCTTCTCTTGTATTGAGAAAAAGGTCGATCTCTTTAGTTATTACAATACAATTGTATTGATCTTTGATTGATGACCAATCTAATGCATTTTGTTTCTCCAAATGAATGGGTTTTCCAAGGTGTGAGGTTTCATGTCTCATGATTAGTACTCCTATATCCATTTACAATTTGAGATAAATATATTTAGAATTAGCTTAGCTATTATTAGCATGAAGTGCATATACCATGCACTGCTTGGAGATAAATATATTTATAAAATGCCATGGAGTTTATCGATGCAATAGTATATTTTTTGGTATGTCAATGATTTGATGTTTTGGCGATATGCTCTCATAATTTTGCCATGCTTGAAAGTATCT
Organism: Medicago truncatula; assembly: GCF_003473485.1. Lineage (NCBI taxonomy): Eukaryota > Viridiplantae > Streptophyta > Magnoliopsida > Fabales > Fabaceae > Medicago > Medicago truncatula. The sequence goes on along the minus strand of NC_053044.1, from coordinate 12,442,006 downwards.
GGAGGGGTTTATAAGTGTGTTGCCATGAACTTTAGAATATGCATTAATGCTCAATAATGAGCCGAAGGGAAAGGATTTTTTCGATTATAGTCCTAGAAAACTCCAGGTGATTTAATTTCCCATGAAAACTGTACTGCAATGCTAAGGCTGTTATCACAGATTTTTCGGCAAGCTTTCACTTCTAATGTATTACTTCAAGAATTCTTCAAAAAATATATGCTGTGCTTTATTACTCTTTAGTTATTGAAATTGCATATTCATCCTAGTTCTCTAAGACCTTTTCCATTTTCGGTAGTTCAAGCCCTAAACCCTTTTCCCAACCAAGGCCGTCTTCCCCGTGGTTGTCTTGTCATCTTTTTACAAGGTGTGTAAAGGGTCAAGTATGTGGTGCTGCATTCAGATGTTTTTGGATCTGGATGGTTAATGGTGGTTCTGCTTATGCGTGTTCCTGTGCCGGAGTTCTTTAATTATTTTCGAGACTGATTTAGTTCTGCAGGTTTCAAGGGATAAAGTTCCACGTTGGTGCTATTTGAATATATGTCTTGGTCCTTGTCAATGAATTCAGACTGCTTTATTATCCTAGTCGTTCCTATGATTGAAACTGGACTGATTTTGTTCGATAGAGTGGGTATTGATTGTTGTCATCAATGCAGGAAGTTGTTGGTTCTTGGACTCTTTCCCAATCTCCAGACCTCTGATTGGTGCTTGTTAGGATTTAAAATGTTTGTCAATGACATTTTGGGGTGACCTCGGATTAGTGCTTGTTAGTGTTTGTAATACAATATGTACTGAGCACGATTTTGACTATGACAATTTAACTAAGATAATTTTTTGGCCACTAGTTTCATCTACTTAAATCTATTGTCGAAATAATAACTGAACTATTTCCTAATGAACAAAAAGTATAAACAAAAAGTGGAAATGAGAACACAATTAATATTACAAATTTTTTCTAAATGTTCTGGCTCTTTTTAAATTGTGATTGTTGTGATGCTTATACTTTTTACGCGTAAGAATTCTGTGTGAAGGTAAGGTACAGGGAGCCACCGCGATGAATTGAGTGATAGATAACCCATAGCATTGAAGAAGACGACGAAAATATTCTATAACATGGACTAAAGTGTTTATTATAGATAATCTGGGAGATACATTAATAAGGCTTAAATACACATATAAGGTGCCAGCTTATCATTATATATCATTCTAACTAACTACTTGAGAGAGAAATAAAATTGAAATTACAAATAATATATAAATGTGAAAGATAACTTGTGTTACAAGCCTTGCAAGATGGAGGTTGGAAGATATTTGTCATCCCAAGCTTGATAATTCAATAATGAAAATGATGGGGCCTAGTTGGGTTGTCGAAACATCTGATGTATGATTTTGTGAAGAAATATGTAACAGATGCATGCACCTTTTCACGAACAATTTGACAATCAATACATAGATGTTTAGTACACTCGTAGAAGACTAGATTGGAAGAGATATGAATTTCTCTTTGATTGTTGCAATAAAGGAGTGTTAATCTAAAGGGTGGTTTGTTTCAAATCATGAAGTAAGAAGCACGTCCATTGAACCTTCTAGTAGTAAGAGCTAAGGACCGATACTCTGCTTCAGCAGATGAACATGAAATTGTCTGATCATTCTTTGATTTCTAGTATGCAAGTGACTTGCCAATGAAAAATAACTATCCTAATATATATTTTCGTGTATCCAGAACCCTCCTCAACCATGATTACTGAATCGAAACAGTTGCAAGTCTGAAGATTATGGAGACAATAAACCACGACCTGATGATCTTTTGAGATATCTCAAAACCCTCAAGATTGTAAAAGGGTGAGTCTCATAGCTGAAGCCATAACACGACTCAACCATTGAGCTAAAAAGGCTATGTCTATTCATATAAATGACTCAACCGTTGAGCAGCAATGGCTATGTCTGTTCATATAAAAGACTCAACCATTGAGCAGCAAAGGCTATGTCTGTTCATATAAATGACTCAACCGTTGAGCAGCAACGGCTATGTTTGTTCATATAAATGACTCAACCGTTGAGCAGCAAAGGCTATGTTTATGTCTATATTAGTTGGTAAGGTAGAAACATCACTCAAACAACCAAAAACCTTTAATTGACCGTGGCCAAGCATTTGACCATATAGTATCTCATAAGAACACTTGTTTTGGAATAGCTTTGTAGGAATCCTATTCATCAGTAATATAGCATTTAAAACTATGTGTAATGCAAAAGGTTTTAGATCTGAAGATAAAATCATACCATTTTACTTGATCGAAAAAGTAAAAAAGAATCATAGCTTTATTTTTGGATTGAATGACGAGTATCAAGGAGTTTCATCATAGGTGATGCAAACGGATCCTATGCCTCAGATAAATAGTGTTTTCACTAGTTATCTAACAGGAGACGAAACTGCAATATGAGTATCAATTACATATACACAAATTCTAGTTTTTACGTTTCCTCAACATCGAAGTATTAGTTTTTTATTTCATTCCTTCAACATCTAAGAATTATGTATTTCTTCCTTTGCTATCACAGGCTTTCATTATAACCAAAAATAAATGTTTCAAAACCAAACCACACCACTAACCTTCAAATTAAGCATTCAAATCATGATATATAGTAATAGCATCCACACAATTTGTTTCTCCACCCAAGTTATGAATGATAGTAAATTATAACTATAGAAACCAACGGGAACAAAAACAATTGAGGCAAAAGTCATATTAAAGAATCTCTCTTTCAAAAGTACAATACACATTTCACCTTTTGAATCTAATTAATGATGTGAAATTCTTTTGAAGTTGAGTTTTGAAGCAAAAAATTAATCATTTCATCAGGTATGGATGACGATCCTACTTTAAACACTTCTTGTAATCGGGCAGCTTCATTTTCTGACCTGGGAGGCAGCTGTGCTAAGTTGGCATCTATCAGTATCTTGGATAATCGATGTGAAAGCTCATCCCTTTTTACTTTGAGTGACTTCAAGTTACGCAAAGAAGAGAGCTTAACCCTCAATAAATTAGGAACTAAGGAGAGAACCTAACAAAATGAAGGATGATGGTGAATTATGATCAGTTAAAGGTAAATTTAGAAGAAAATAAATTATGTAAGCAAAAATAAATCCTCAAAACATGTGAAAATTTTTTATGACAGAAATAACTTTGAAAAGCACACTTGTTGAAACAAAAAGCTAACCAGCCAAACTAAAATTTTGAGTAAATTAGACTAACTTGGTTGCATATTCTATTAAGGTATACCTGAAGAGTGTTGGAAGAGACTATCAATGATTCGATATCAACAAACTCGAGAAACCATCTAAGTAGAATTGAAGGAGCCTCTGCATAACTCCACCTGATATCTGCATGAATCTCTATGTGCTTAACAGAACTAAGGGGGTTCCCAAATAAAATCTGAAAAGGAGTACCCATAAAAGTAAATGCACACAGATTTGGAGTAAATAGCTCAATTTTGCGATTGTTCTTAGGTTCAAAAGAAAACTCTATTGCTAATCCCACAAGTGTTGTACTTGATATGCAGAGGTTTTCTTCACCAAGGATTTCAAAATGAGCAATCTCCAAACGCTTCAACCTAGGATATGCCAGAAAAAGATCGGGTCCACCACGAAAGGCGATAAAACCTAAAGACAAGCTGGTCAATGATGGCAAATTCAAGCTATTTGGAAATAATATTTTTGGTTTATCATAGCGTATAGGGGTAACATTAAAGCGAAGAGATGTTAAAGTATCACATGAAAACAAGCAAGATGGAAAATGTTGAATATCACATTTGAGAAAGATATGTAAGTGTTGGATATTGTGTGAAATGGCATATTGTAAAATCTTGTCAAGTATGTGAGGCTCCATAAAACCCTCATTACAAAAATTGTAAAATTTGAGAACGAACAGGGAAGTCGAGCCATCACGTAGAGACAAAAACTGGGACGCAAACTCGGAGAGACGCGGGAGAGTATTAGAGCTATATAATGAAAGAAAGGGAAGTTGCTTCCAGAGATTCCTCCATCTTGTGGACAGTATGCAAGTTTGAACTGCTATTTTAGACCGCAAAAAGGAGAGTATGTGAATTAAAAGGTAATCACATAAATCACTGAGCCTGTCTTTATTTTCATCGATGTTGTTATTTCTGCTTGGCATCTTCATCTTGAGGCAGAAGCAGCAATTGTGCGCTTCAAAATTTTGCAAACCAAAAAGCTAACGTAAGAAATAAGTCTATATATTTATATTTATCGATATACATATCAGCATGCATGGAAGAAGAAGAAGAAGAACAATGAAAACAAAACGAACCCTAGTTTTTATTTTGCGAGAAGCTTCAAAATCGGCGAGTCTGTACGACACTCCAAATTGGCAAAGATGAGATTATGCCGCAAATGGCTTCCAAGTATATTGGATTGGTCTCTCACCTAAAAACCATTCAATAAATTAAAAAAGTATATCATATTTTAAAGGTTTATTTAATTTATTTTGCTCTTGTACCAAAAATATATAATATATTTTGGTCGGATAATAAAAAGTATACAAAATATTTTTGTTTAACAAGAACAAAACAATATTCATTAATTTAAATTGATAAAATACATAAGATACAATAATCAACATCGCTAAAAACGGAAAAGGTGATTCCACAAACAAACTCACAACACCTAAGTTAATATCATACAACGGAAAAATGCCTACAAATAATCTTTATATATAAAAGTTAACTCGTAAGCCAATTTTTAACCTAATTTTAACCTAAATTTTATGATGACTTTTACGTTATTACCCCCATGTTCAATTAAAACTGTTTAATTAAGAGATAAACTTTAAAAATCGTTCCTCCTATTCATCGTATTCCTATAACAATTTCCTCCTATTTTGTTTCCAACACAACAATAAACAGATAAACATAAAAAAAAAAAAATCACTCTTATCTTCTTATTCCTAAACAAAGCTTGGTTGCCCTAATTTTAACCTAATATTTTAACCCTATTATTTTAGCAACTTTTCCCTCCTTTAAAACCTAACCATATTTCCTAATTCTCCTCCTCCAAACCCTAACCATCTAACTTCACTCCTCCTAAACCATATTTCCTAATTCCCCTCCTCCAAACCCTAACCAATATATTTTAATCCTTTCCCCGAAACTGAAATCTCTTTTTAAAACCATATATTTCTTTCCTCCAAACCCTCACCAATATATTTTAATCTTTTCTCCTAAACCGAAATCTCTTTTCAACATGGCTTCCAGAAACATTCAGACTTTGCTGTCATACCACTGCCTCACTGGTAACCATATCTTCATTCCACTCTGGTTTAAACTAAATATATAGATTTTTGCTCTTATTCCTCACTGTTTTAAAGTATAAATAATTCTTTCAATCCCTTTCAATCTTTTGTAGGTCCGTTGGTGAAAAACCCTTTTTCCGATCTTGACAAAGCAATCAACAAGCTCAGACTGAAATACATATCATATATCGTTGAATATGACATTGATGTTGTATGTGTTTTTTGCGAAATATACCTATTCTCAATTATTTGCATTCTATTTTATCAACGTTTGTGATGTTTTTGTTTGTTATTTTTTTAGGGTGCAGTATGCTTGCCAAACATGTTTGGCGGTGATTTCAGAGATCAAATTGGGTGCTATGCAATATTGACTGATCCTAAGTCCAACAAGTTTGAAGTATTGGTCGATAGAGTAAACGAAGCATTTTTTTCTCACAAAGGGATGGAAAGCAATTCGTGACTTTTACGGAATCGATCTTGGTGCCTGACCTTGGTTTTTGTGGGTGACGGTGTGAAGATCAGAGGGGGTGATCTTGGTGCCTGACCTTGGTTTTTGTGGGTGACGGTGTGAAGATCAGAGGGGGTGCTCCGATGGTTGGGTCACATGATACCATCTACCTTGATGTTATTTACAATTAGTCCATGTTTAGATAAATTGTGCAAGACCTTTCCAATTTGAATTTTAAGTTTTAGTTTCTTAGAGTTTTGGAAGCATTTATTTTTTTTGTCTTTGAATTTAGCAAATGTCCCTTGAATTTCATAAATAATTTAGCCTTGCTTGCTTTGCTTTTTTATTTATATATTTGTGTTTGTTTTTGTGTTGCTGAATCAATTTAGTAGCATGACTGTGTTACTGAAGCATTTTAGTAACATTATTAGTAACAATTACTAGAATCAATTTAGTAGCATAGCGGTGTAACGTCTCCTCTTAACATTATTACTAACAATTACTAATCCTAATCTCTAAAATATGTTTTGGGTGGAAACAAACTTAAATCCTAATCCTTATTTCTCTCATTCAAGTAACTAAGAGATTTCATTCACATCTCTTAACTAAGTTCTTGGTGGAAACAAACTAAAATCCTTATTTCTCTCATTCAAATAATCAGGGGATTTCATCCACATCTTTAAAATATGTTTTGGGTGGAAACAAATTAAAAATCATAATTCCTCTCATTCAAGTAACTACTAAAGATTTCATCCACATCTCTAAAATATGTTTTGGGTGGAAACAAACTAAAAATCCTAATTCCTCTTATTCAAGTAACTACTAAAGATTTCATCCACATCTCTAAAATATGTTTTGGTGGAAACAAACTTAAATCCTAATCCTTATTTCTCTCATTCAAGTAACTAAGAGATTTCATCCACATCTCTAATCTAACTTTTTGGTGGAAACAAACTAAAATCCTAATTTCTCTCATTCAAATAAGTAGGGGATTTCATCCACATCTCTAAAATATGTTTTCGGTGGAAACAAACTAAAAATCCTAATTCTTCTCATTCAAGTAACTAAGAGATTTCATCCACATCTCTAAAGTAACTTTTTGGTGGAAACAAACTAAAATCCTTATTTCTCTCATTCAAATAAGTAGGGGATTTCATCCACATCTCTAAAATATGTTTTGGGTGGAAACAAACTAAAAATCCTAATTCCTCTCATTCAAGTAACTACTACACATTTCATCCACATCTCTAAAATATGTTTTGGCGAATCAACTATGGTAATTCTTAAGTACAAAAAAATGTCAATTCTTAAGTAAAATAAAGTGCCCCATCAACAATATTAATTTCATTTTATTCATATTAATCTTTATCCTAAAATGTTGGCCATTTCCTAATTTTGTTCCACTATTTTGTGCTTATCCTGATAACTAATACTCTTTATTGCTCAACCGACATATCCTACTCACACGTATTCCACCTTTTTCCTATAAATATATCATAACATATTAGCCAAATCATCTCAATCTAAATAAGCATCCTCTTTCTTGGAAAGGAAAAAACAAGCCAATGATGTCTTCCAAATACACTCCAATCTCAGCTGTTTCTGGAGGAAGAAAGAATCTCAAGATGTGTGTGCGAGTTGCTCACATTTGGTTGATGAAAAGGTTTCTGCATGTTTGCACTCTTAGCTTTAAAATTAAACTAATGTCATTGTTGTTGTTTTAGTTATCTAATTTAACCAGCTGTTTAATGTTGTTGTTGTCGTCAATAGGGTGGACGTATTCACGCCACAGGTAGAAAAGATTTGGTGGCAAAGTTCAGGTCCATGGTTCAAGAAGGGGGTACATTTCAGCTTGAAAATGCAATTGTAGGTTTTAATGAAAGTCCTTATAAGGTAACTTCACACAAACATAAGCTTAGTATGATGCACAATTCAACTTTTACCAAAGTACACTCGCCTGCTATCCCTATGAACGTTTTTTAGTTCAAGCCATTCAATGAAATTCTCTCTTCAACTGTCGAGGAAATATCTACGGGTAAGACTTCAATTCTGAATGTGTGTTGTACATTATTTCTACCTATAAGCATTCGTTTAGGAATTTCATACATTTGTTTTTGCTTTTGTATACGTAATTTCAGATGTTATTGGTCATGTAATTGAAAGAGGTGATATAAGGGAAACTGAAAAGGACGGAAGGAAAAGTAGGGTTACTGATCTCACTTTAGAAGATCTTGAGTAAGATTTGTCTCTTTCTTTGTACCTGGTTGTAATATAATTTTAATATACCTTATGTTCCTGAATTGATATTTTGGTAATATTTTATTACAGAAACAACCGCTTGCATTGCTCTCTTTGGGGTGAACATGTTGACAAAATTGTGACCTTTTTTGGCAACCATGATAACGACACACCTACTGTATTGATATTGCAGTTTTGCAAGACACGCATGTAGTTAGGTATGTCGTGTTTTAAGTTTGTGCTTTCTGCTGATATCAACAATGAAATGTGAAATTATGTTCACTTGCTGTTGATTTTTAAAAAAATTAGGTGCTATGGGAGTTGCTAATGCCTTTAATGGGACTAAGCTAATACTTAATGGCGATTTGCCTGATGTCGCTGCGTACATGACATGGTAACCATTTACATTTTTATATGCTTTAGAATAAAGGCAAGTTTTTTTGGTCGTAATTAAGTTGACTGGAGGTCTCACCACTCTTCTATTAACATTGGTGCCCTTTTATTAGAATGAAAAATGCATCAATACAGTTCACCCGAATTGTCAGCCAAATTTCAACGAACAGCTCCGCGTCTTTATCAGATGACTTGCTCAACACTAACCGAATGACAATTGAAAGCATGACTGAGTCAACTGAGGTAGCTATCTCTTTATTGAAATTTTTAATTGTCGTTTTGGATTCATCTTTGTTATTTTTCACATGGACAGTTGTACGTCGCAATATCACGGGTTACTTTGAGGGGTGGTTTAAAGATATTGATTAATGATGACGACGGCGATGATACCGATGTTGCATCAAGTGTGGTCTACAGAGAAGTTTTTCGTAATGTGTAGGACTTTTTTGTGTACTATTCATTTTCTTACTTATTGAAACTATTTGCATGTCAACGAACTTCAGTTTCCCTTTTAAAATTATATGTTATGTTAAAGTAACAGGAACTACGTACTAGAATTATGGAACAATAACAAAGTCTATGGTAATTGACATTTTGCTTTCATTCACGACAATTTTTACATTCAAGCGACCTACAGTGTCTTATTTTTTCTATGAGTATTAATTTTTTAAATGACACGTGCGTTAGCACGGGTCAATGGTCTAGTCTTTATATATAAAAGTTAACCCGTAAGCCAATTTTTAACCTAATTTTAACCTAGATTTTATGATGACTTTTACATTATTACCTCCCGTGTTCAATTAAACCTGTTTAATTAAGAGATAAACTTTAAAAATCGTTCTTCCTATTCCTCCTATTCCTATAACAATTTCCTCCTATTTTGTTTCCAACACAACGATAAACAGATAAACATAAAAAAAAAAAAAAAAAATCACTCTTATTAACAAATTCTTCCTATTATTTCCATTTAATCAAAATGTTATTCCTCCTATTCCTATAACAATTTCCTCCTATTTTATTTCCAACACAACAATAAACAGATAAACATAAAAAAAAATCCAATCCAATCCTATTTTCGCTCCTAACAAATTCCCTTTTTCAAAAAAAAAAAAAAACTAACAAATTCACAAATTCCTGTAAGTTTGTTGCACCTTTTCCAATTCGTGTGCATTAATTATGGGATGATTTAATCAGAATTTGTTAGGCTTTCCATTATATCAGGCTTCCCATTTTTGCGATTGCAAAATTCAAATTCCCTTCTAATATTAACCACGACCCAGACTCCAACTCCCCACAAATTTAGCTATTTCCAAAGCACTTTCACGTATCAAATCTTCCAAAGCACTTTCACGTATCAATTCTCCTTCTCACTATAAATGTGTACCATACAGAATTGAATAAAACACATCCTTATTTATCCCTTTAATCATTCGTTCAGAGAATTTCTTCCTTCAATCATTCATTCAAAGAATATCAAGTGGTAATATTGAAAAATGTTGTTGTCGTATCACTGCTTAACGGGTATATCTGATGCTATGGTCTGATTTTTGCGTATGTTTTCATGCTTAAAGATGTTTTGTAACACTTTTTATTTTTATTGTATTGATGCAACAGGTCCTTTGGTGAATAATCCAGATTTATATAATGGAGTGTTTGCTGCTCCATCTTTTTGCTTTATTTTCAGTTGTTAATCAAACATTTGATTCTTCAGTTTTTGCTTTTCAATGTAATGAAGTATCAGTCTTGCTAAATTCTCTTCATAATTTTAATCCAAGCATCCAGATTTTATTCTCTTTCCAATTTGGACTTTCTTTTTTTACGGCATCTGTCTCTTATTTTCTTAATCTTGATTTTACAATTTTTCAGATTCTCCATTGTTGCAGTTTTACTATGATGTCGATATTATGATCTTTTTCCGTGTTCATTTTTTTTCAATTAAACGTAAGTATGCATTCGCTTTTCTTCATTCCTTCCTTATCAGCTTTGTTTAGTCTTCCCCTAAATGAAACAAATAAACAATTTATTGAGGGATTTAATTGTCTTCTTTTATGTTGTTTCTTTATTTATGTGTGCACAACTCAAATAGTACCTATCTTGAAGTAAAAATCATGTGCAGTTGCAGGTCCTCACAATGCAACAATTGCTAATGTTATTGGTGGGTGTGTAAGAGTTTAGTCTCTTCATTTGGTAAGGAGATTTTATAAATATAACTTTCATTTGCAATATTTAAGATTATAACTCAGAAAATATACATTGATTTGATTTTCACTTTGTGAAAACTTTTAGCAGGTGGTGAAAAGTGATCATGCTATATTTTATAGAAATTATATAGACTTAACTACAAGGGATTTGTTTCTGTCTTTTAGTTGGTTAACAATGTTTTTGTCCCGCATTTTGTTCTCTTAGATGTTACACTTTTTAGTTGTTAACATTTAATGTCTTCTTTATCTTAATTTATACATGTAAGTTCTTATCAATTGATTGAAATGTGACAACATAATATATTTAGTGTATAAAACGTAGGACATGCTTCGACAGATGGTATGAATATGAACCAGGCATTTAGATGCATGTGTGAATGTTAACTATAACATAATCTTTCATTGTTTTATATTCAGATAATATTTTTGAGATTTATTTCTCTTCATAATCCTTTGTAGGTAAAAATTATTGTCTTCACTCTTTTCTAAACTGCTTTGCTGATTTGTTGTTTTGTAGTCATAATAATATTTTTTATTAGAGGAATATGAATGACAATACCAATTCTATAGATAACACTTACCCGTAGAGCTGGTCTTCATGGACACACATGAGTTCTCATCATAGCCATACAAATAGAATGATCCCTTTGAAAAATTCTTGATATTGTGGAGGATATAATGCAAATTTAATTTTTTGTTGATTAGTTTAAAGAATTGTAAGCTAAATAAAACAATCCAAATATTGTTATTAATTCTTCTTCTTTGCTCATTGAGTTTAGCATTTCATTGCAGGAAAACAATTTACATAGAATTTCTTAAGGTGCCTAAAGCAAATATAAAGGTCTTCTATTTTGTTTGTGGATTGAGATAATGCAAAAGTTTCAGTTGTTTCTAAGCGTTATTGAAAGTTAAGAATATTTGATTTATTTTTTCAACCTATAAAAAACTGGTGTTTTTGTCTTATGAGGAAAGTCATGTGCATGGGCCTACTATTCAACTTATAGTGCTTTTGACACAAAAATAATTGTGATTTTGAAGGCTAAAAATCTTTTTTTTGGGTCCTTTGAGAATAGTTGATTTTTGTTTTGAAGGTTTATTATTGTTATTTAGGTATGAGTGGTTATCATGTAACATAGGTTTTTGGAATCAAGTAGTGACCAATTTGTATAATGTTGATTCTATTTGCACTTGCAAATTTTTTTTATTAAGTTTAGATGATTACAATGAAGAGAACCAATTATAATTTTGATATGTGAAGGATTGAAAATAGAATTTTAGATCCCTGTCGTTGTCTAATTTTTATTTTTTAATATTCGTTTGTTTCAACTAAACAATTTCATGTCATATCTCCTACTTTATTTTTTGAACTTGCGTAAATAAAATGTATAATACTCTTCATCTTTTATTTATTTTAGAATTTTTTTTTATTTCTCAAAAGTGGCAGCAAATCAAAATTCAAATTTTTTTAATTTTTAATACCCATAATAGTGGATATTGATTATTTTTTTGGATAAAATGTTAAAAAATTAGTATGATTCTTATAAAGGATGAAATGACGTTTTTTCTTATAAAATAATATTTTCTAAAATAAAAAAGTTGGTAAATATCTCTTTATTACATAAAAATGATCGATAACTTATTGATTTATGAAATAGATTTTTTTTTTTTTGAAGGAATGATTTATGAAATAGATGTACTAGTACATTTTAATTTAAGGGTGTACCATAAAAATACAGTCAGTATCAAAATAGCGGAAACAATGGAGAGGAAATAGTAACTGAAAGGTGAGGGACAATTGAGGTTTGAAAGAGTCATTCGAAAATTTCAAGTGAGAGAGAAGAAAATAGGAGAGATTGATAAACTTTATTAAAAAAAAAAAAACCAATTTTGTGTAGAGAGAAGAAAATAGGAGAGATTGAAACCCTAATTTTAGTGAATATTAGGATATGATCGATGTCAATTTCAATGGCAGATAGAATTATCACCTTACATGACTCAATTTTGTGTCACATTGTCTCTTTTCTACCAACCAAACATGCCGCTGCCACAAGTATCCTCTCAAAGAGATGGAAGTCACTATGGCTTTTAGTCCTCACTCTCTTGGAAGATAGAATTAGCACCTTACCAAACTCAGTATTGTGCCACATTCTCTCCTTTCTTCCAACCAAACACGCCGCCGCCACAAGTATTCTGTGAAAGAGATGGAAGTCACTATGGCTGTTAGTCCCTTCTCTCGACTTTGATATCGAAACCTTCAGAGATATAGCCTCTTTTCGAGAGTCAGTCAAGACAGCAATGATCTCACGAAACATCACACTGCCAACCCTTTCATTTCGTTTCAAATGCAATTCTTCTCCTGCATGCAACCAATACGATGTTAATCGATTTGTTAACTTTGCAATGCAATGAGGGATTGAAAATCTCAGTATAAGCATTGACATCAAATTACCACATAGCATTCTTAGGTGTATGACACTTAAGGTTCTTAAGTTGAAAAGGATAACACTGAAAGATCTTTCTCATCAAGTAGATTTTCCGAATCTTAAAATTCTTCATTTGAAGATCGTATTATTCCAATTACTTTGGTTTGTAATGTGCAGAGTCTACGTGTGGACCTGGTATGATTTCATCACTCTTCTAATTAATTGTGGTTTCATTTTAGACTTAGCCACCGTACTTTTTTCCAATCTAAAAGCTACTTTAAAACAAAGTTAAAAAAAGCTCTTTAAGAAAAAAAAAAGGTTAAAGATGATTGGTTTCTTTATTTTTTTTAGTTCTAAAATTATTTTTGAGTTAAAAGCTGTTTGGCAAAATATTATACAAAACTTTGAATTTATTATTTTTTGGTGGTGTCTGGGGTTCGAACCCGGAACCTTGCATATATTTATGCATTGTCTATAAATAAAAAAACTTTAAATTCATTATGAATTAACATAATAAATAAAAAAATGTCTAAAATATTTTTTGAAGGGAAAAAATGATTAAAATATAAAAGATATATTTTTACCAATACTATATTTACTCGATGACGTTTATTTTCTGTAACATGAATACAAATTTGTATCATCATATAAACGACTTGTTAAATATTTGAATAGGAGAAATAATTTAAGGAGGCTCAAATAATAACATAAATAATATCAAAGTAGTTTGGAAAATTAAAAACAATAATTATTTTTTTTTTTTAAAAAAAAGACATAAATCATCACAAACTCAAACATTTCTACTCTCCATCAACGCAACTCCTATTTGATTTCTAACTTTATTCATGTAGCCTCCATCTTGCACTCTTCCTGGATTATATGAACTGATTTCTTCATTTATATTGCTTTCTTCGTCACGCTCAATCATATATTCAGAGATAACATCACATTTATTAAACTCTTCATCTTCAACTCCACACATTCGAATAAAGTTGTGGAGTGTTGTTGTTGCAGAATATATCTATAATATGTATATGTGTGTGTATATAATGAGAATAATTGATTTTTCTTTTCCAATTATACTCTATAACAAATTTTGTTATAAGAATACCATATTTTTAGTGTTGGTCAAAAAGATAAGAATTTATATTATATAATATTATATTTGTTACATTGCTGGTGTCATTGAAAAAGATATGTTTAGTTTTTTTAATAAGAAAAAGATATGCATAGTTTGTTACAATACAAATGTGTAAATTATATATAAGTATAATTTTTTTAGGCAACTACACTTGTACTTTTAATTAAAATCAAAATTTTATAAAAATAATTATACACATTACACAACACTAACAAAAATTATACGCATTAGCATAACAAAAAAAACAGAAAGAGGAACATAAAGTATTACTCTAAACGCTAATGTGTGTGTGTATTTCGGTGGTTGAAGAAAGGGAATAAAAATATTTGGTGTCATTCATTGACAGCGTGAATACAAATATTTGCGAGGTTGTGATGATCAAAAGATATTGAAATTAATATATAAGTGATAAAAAGATAATAAAATTCCTTAAAAAATAGATAATAAACTTAAATGGAACCTCATTAAAAAATTAAATGGACCGGTTAAAAAAATAAAATAAAATAAAATGGAAGAAAAAAAGCATATTGAAAAAATAAAACAAAAGGTTGCCGGCGGGAGTTGAAGAGAGGTGCTTGTGAAATAAATTGGGGAGAAATAGTTTTTTGAAGTTGTATTCAACAACTTTTGGTTAAAGCTCATTCCATTCAATTTTATGCATTCTAAAAAAAGTACTTTTTTTCGAAGGTACTTTATGGATATTGTGTTTGACCTAGCTTCTCCTTAAAAACGTAGAAAAACTAAAAAAAAAAGTCAGGTCAAACGGTACCTTAATACAATTTTAGTCCATAAACTTATGATTTTTTAAGTTTAGTCTTTACATACATTCATTCAATTTTAGTGCTTATTTTCATAACTTTTTACAAAAGAAAAACATAGTTTTTGTAGTTCCTATATGGACTAAACATTTAGTCATATAAAGAAAAATAGGAATGAAAAAATTATGTAATGAATAAACTTGAAAAAATGTAAATTTGTAGACTATATAGTAGTCATGCTAAATAAACAAAAGATTATTTTTTTATTTAGTATATAGCAGTATGCTACTCAGAGTGTACAATGTACACAAATAATTTTGTAATTTTACCGCTAACAAGATTATTATTATTATTTTTTTTAAAAGCTAAATTAGCCCACCTAAATTGACAGTAGAGAAAATTGAACCTGAGACCTCGAGGATTCTACGTCAATACCACCAGGCCAACCCAAATATGTTCACTAACAGGATTACTTTTTGTTTTTTGAGGGACACAAACAAGATTACTTGTTAAGTCTAGACGTTCTTTTATGCAACTTATTTGGCTTCTCTGTGCCTGAGTTGTGTGGAATGAACGAAATAATCGTCTGTTTAATAATGTAATAACTCCCATTTCCCGCTTGTTAGGCAAGGTCAAATTGTTGTCCTTAGCTTGGTTGAAAGCTAAAAAACTACTTTTGTGTTTGGTACTCAACAGTGGTGGTCTTGCTCTCTTGTGTGTTTGAGTATAGGTTGATGTAGCTCTGTTGGGTTGGTTGTTTTATTGTAACTCTTGGTTCCTGCTGTAGTCTCTATGGCACACCTTGTGCTTTAGGGACTGCATTGGTATATAATTTCATTTTGGCGTTTTAAAAAAAAAAACAAGATTACTTGTTAATGCACTTTACACGACAACATGATCATACTCTTGTTCCTTTGTATTTCTCAGTCAACTTTTGGAAACATCTACAGCTTGGAAATAATTACTTTGTTGAACTAGAGAATTTGGAAACTAATTTAGAAATTACTTTGAATGCCATTAACCTTAAGAGTATAAAAATTACAGCAAACTCCAAGTATATAGGTTACATATAATTTATTTTCTCTCTTCTATTGTTCTTCAACTTGCAAAAAAATAATTTCTTATCATGTCCCTTTGCTAGTTAAAATCTTCTAGTTCCTAGGAATATATGTTACATATATCTGATCATCGTTTTGGGGAAGAATGCCTTTAGGAAATGACTGATGAATTTTTAATCATTTTAGAAGTTATGACAAAATAAGTCCTGCAACAAAATGTTTTATAAGAACATGAATCTTGTTACATTCGTTTTTCAAATAAATCAAATAAAAGGACAAGATTTACGATGGACTATTGGTTGTGGACAACGAGTACAAAACTGATGTCGCTAAGTAATTTACCCATATATCCAAGTTAAAGTCAGGAATTTGAGTCCTATAAGGCATAGCAAAAAGTGCATTATTTGAATTTGCATTATCAATGAAAAAAGTTAAAAGTTTTCTAGCAATATCTATTTCATTCAAAGAGATGTTTAATTGGGCACCCAACTCCAATTGGTGTCCAAGAAAAAATATCTGCATTATTGATTTTTTATAATGTTTTATATATTATACACACCTTTATTTGAATTATCCTTTTGTGTTATATGTCATACAAATACATTGACCATCATAATTTATATATATTATCTTTCAAAAATATTTTTTCATTCAAAAAATAATAATTTTTATATATTAGTTACTTAATATCAACAAAAGCTTTTTTGGTAAAGAAGGTAGTTTTTTTTCCTAATAGGAAGGTAACTTTTTAGTTTAAAGAAATTATTAAATTTTGAGAATCCGATATTTTTCCCTTCATAAAAAGTAATTTTTTTCCGGTACAATGTATTTGGACGGCTTATGTGTAAATATGTTGATTTATGCATAATTATACTCATCTATAAATATGTGTATGTTTGTGTGCATAGACACTTGTGTATCCAAATTTAAACAATGGATCATAGAAATACAATGGCTAATATATGTCTTTTGTGTCGACATATAAGAAGAAGGCATGTCGCTTTTTGTGAATTCGGTCAATATTTTTCGACCAATAGATATGTTGACTTTCAGGGTATCATTCAGATTTTTTAGTTAAGTCCCCTAATGAGAATCATGCGATCAATAAAACCAATTTAAAGATAACATGTTGCCGATTCCCTTCTCACTGAAGGAGAATCTTGACGAATTAACGTAGATTGGGTTTTCTTGGACACCAATAGGAGCCAGGTGCCCAATTAAACCCCGCTTTGAATGAAATAGATATTTCTAGAAGACTTTTAGCTTTTTGCATTGATAATGCAAATTCAAACAATGCACCTTTTTCCATGCGTTCTAGAATGAAAATTTACCCATATATCCAAGTTAAAGTTAGGAATTTCAGTGCTAGAAGGCATTGAAGAACGTGCATTATTTGAATTTGCATTATCAATGAAAAAATCTAAAACTCTTCTAGCAATATCTATTTCATTCAAAGAGATGTTTTATTGGGAACCCAGCTCCAATTGGTGTCCAAGAAAACCCCGATCTGGACTAATTCGCCAAGCTTCTCCTTCAGTGAGAAGGGAATCGGCAACAACTTGTCTTTAAATCAGTTATATTTATCGCATGATTCTCATCAGTCGACTTAAGGTCAGAATTTGAATGACACTCTGAAAGTCAACATTTCTATTGGTCAAAAAATATTGACCGAATTCGCAATCAGCGTCATACCTTCTTCTTATATGTCAACACAAAATACATATATTAGCCCTTGTATTTCTCTGATCCATTGTTTAAATTTGGATACACAAGTGTCTATGCACACAAACATACACATATTTATAGATGAGTATAATTATGCATAAATCAACATATTTACACATAAGCAGTCCAAACACATTGTACCCAAAAAAATTACTTTACATGAAGAGAAAAATATCAGATTCTCAAAATTTAATAATTTCTTTAAACTTAAAAAGTTACCTTCCTATTAGAAAGAGAAAAAAAAACTACCTTATTTACCCAAAAAGCTTTTGCTTATATTAAGTAATTAATATATAAAAATTATTATTTTTTGAATGAAAAAATATTCTTTGAAAGATAATATATATAAATTATGTTGGTCAATGTATTTGTATGACATATAACACAAAAGGATAATTGAAATAAAAAAGGTGTGTATGATATATAAAAAGTTTTAAAATATCAATAAATGAATTGTAAATGTATGTCTTTTCTTAAGGGGGGCATGATATCAAGATATCTTGCTCAGCATCATAGTCAAACTCATTCTTAGAGACTTCCTTCCTCTTATTTGGTCTCTTCTTGATTTACAATATTAATCAACAACAACAATTAAAACATAATCAATTGCATACCTGTGCAAGATTCCATGGCTATGTCAGAAAGCAGCACCATTGCAAAGTTAGTACATCAAGCTCTAGAATCAATCAAATCCACAAAATTAATTCTTAATTAATTAATTTCACAAAAACCTGAACCTAAACAATAATCAATGAATTCAAATTCAAACAAAATCATAGAAAAAAATGTTAGAAATTTAGGTCTAAATAAAAATAGATTTGATAGAACATGTTCAACAATTATAAATCAATAGCGGAAGCAAATAAAACATTATGATCGGATCTACGACATGTTTGATTTATCAAGGATATTAAGAATTAGGGTATTAGGAATACCTAGATAAAACATTCATGACAGCTCTCTCAGTAACAACCATAAACAAAGAGGAGATGTGATGATCTGAACCACAAAACAGGGTTAGTGGCGGCTGATTTGGTTCTTCCTCAACCGATACTTTTATGCCTCAAGTTCTCTTCAGATGGGGAGAAGAGAGAATATCGTTGTGTACGGTGTATTGGGGACCATAACCTATTTTATATTGGATGGCCATTAGGGTTTCCCATTATTTCGTTAACGACATTGATATGCATTTAGTAGAGAAAATCAATTATCTACTACACTATTGCCAAATTATTAGAGATAAACAATTGAAATTATGTCAATTATCTATAATTTAAACAGGCAATATGAATTCAAATTAAAGTTTAATCAAGCAATCAAATACAATTGAAGAACATATCACAAATCCAAAATTACTCATAATTTTAGACAATACCGAAGAATAGAAGATTAGATTGACGATGATGCATTGAGAAAACACGATGAAGATTAGCGACCGCGCAGATCGGAGAGTGATGGCGCATATCGATGTGATAGAGTGAAAGGGATCTTGTTAAAGGATGGAACGAGTATCTCATTTGTTGTTGTTGCGGCGGCTGGATGCTCTTGTTGAGGTTACCATCGATGAAAATCGGTGAGGATCTCGGAGAATGAAAGTGATTTGGTATCGAAAGAGGATATGAGATTGAGGGAGAAATAGGAGAGAGAGAGAGAGAATAGAAGTAATTAATTTTATTTTTGTCAAAAGATGAATATAATATTATTCCTAAAAAAAGAAGAAAATATTATTTATTTATTGTAAAAAAAAATTTACAAGAAGAAACTTATTGTATTTCATTCATAATGATAGTAGGAGATAAAAGATGGAATCCTAATATGAATATGGAAACTAGAATGACGTGAAGCCAACCGAGGAAAGCTATGAGCGACTTCGTTGACTTGTCTCCGAATAAACCTAACATCAGTGGTTGCTAAATCAGAAGCTAACAGACGTCTACAGTCATTAATTACTGCGCTAAAATTAGAGACGCCACTTTTACTACCATAAGGACTATCCACCACAATTTTGGAATTAAGCTCAAAGTCCACAATACCCAGTTGTAGATCACGAACCCAATACATTGTTGAAAATTAACGGAGTCATCCATTTCGTTTTGGCTAAAATAAAATGACCTTCATCATCTCGAATACACGCGCCAATGCCGACCTGATTCAAAGCTTGAGAAAAGGATGTGTCTATGTTTCATTTAAACCTGCTAGGACTTGGTTTGACCCATTTCAACTCGTTCACTGTAATGGATTATTGAGGGATGGGATGACGAATAATCTGAGCATTCCACTAGTTAGTAAGAGGAGAACCTGCACGATCACAAATAGCTTGAACTGTTTTAGTAACATTGTTCCTTACCTTATTGTTTCGATGCTTCCATATACTCCATAGAGTCACACAGAAAAGTTGCTTTTGTTGCTGATCCAGATGTTTTAAAATAGAAATCACATTAGTTAGAAAGCTTGCATTAGTATCAAAGGCATCTATTAAAGGGTTCCATAAGTCAATGTGCTGCCAGCTGTAACGCCCGTTTCGAATTATTTAATTATTTAATTGAGTCTAGAAGTTATTTAGATGAGTTTATATTATATTTATATGATATATGTATGATTTAAGAGGATTATATGATTGAGGTGGTTTTATATGATTTTATGAGGAGTTGTGACTTATTTTATTGTTTAATAAAATAAGATTTGAAAATAAAATAAATATTGAGTTTAGGGGTTGTTTTGAGATTTTAGAGAGTTTTGCGGGAGAAAGAGAAATAAGATAAGATAATTGGAGGAGATATAAATAGGGAGACCTAGTTTAGAAAAACATAACGTACGTACGATCAGTTTTGGAAAAAAGGAGAAAAAGCCAAGAGAAGGGAGAACCACCAAGAGGGCTGCGATTTTCATCTATAAGGTAAGGGTGAGACTAACTTTGCAATTCTATTAAGTCTGTGAATCAACGGTTACATT
This sequence comes from Medicago truncatula, assembly GCF_003473485.1. NCBI lineage: Eukaryota > Viridiplantae > Streptophyta > Magnoliopsida > Fabales > Fabaceae > Medicago > Medicago truncatula. The sequence continues at coordinate 12,421,363 of NC_053044.1, read as the reverse complement.
TAACATGAATTAGGATGAGTTTGAGAGTAATCGGAAATTAGGTCAAATTGGTAGAATTGATGATTAAACGGTGAAAACTTGTTAGATTGATGTAGAAACTGTTCCTAGACGTTAGATAATGATTATGATGAATTCTGGAACCAAGATTAGCCTTAAAACCATGAGAGTTGATGATTTTTCATAAAAACTGCACTTCTGCCCGTAGCGACATTCATCGCTCGCCACGCGAGTAACCTTTCCCCGCCTTGCGAGTTGCACGTCGCAACTCGCCATAGCGAGCAGATGAACTCGCCTAGCGAGCTTGACCAGAGAGCATGCAAGATTTTGTGATTTTCACTTTTGAGTGCCTGAACATGTCTAATAATGATTAGGAAAAAATGTAGGATGAGATTGAACCTGGAAAGATTGTAGAATGAAACTTGTGGGATTCTGACCTGAACTTGCCACGGCGAGCAGAGGCTCTCGCCTCGCGAGTGACCCAGAAACAGAGTGCCTTGTTAGATTTTGCGACCTTTGTTGCACGAGTTGTCGAGAGTTGAACCTTGGGATGACATTAAGACTTAATGATGATGTTAATTATAATCTGTGAAGCTGTTTAAGATGTGTTGATGTTGATTATGATGTGATATAATGTTATGTGCATTACTTGAAGAATATTTGAATATTTAAGATGTTGATGAATTGCAATTGATATTATTATGTCATGTTGTTTTTGTATACTGCCTATGTTGCCGTTGTTATTTAACTAAGCTGCATGAGTCGGTCTAAGTTGATGAAGATGATGATGTTCCAAATTATTGGATTATATAAGAGGTTGTCGAATTAAGATGTTTAAGAGGTCGAGTCCATGCATTAATATTTCATTGTTGGGGGCTTGATGCCCTGGAGCTTTGTACTCAACACGTTGGAGCTTTAGCTCAAATTAGCGATGGGGGCTTGATGCCCTGTATTGGTACCACATGCATATAAGAGGTCTAAGTTGCATTGTTGAGTCGAAATGATAAATTGCAAAGTTATGATTATTATGAAAGAAGTGATGAATGATATATTATTGTCTATGATGAATAATAAGCTGTTTTTATGTTGTTAAATATAATTGTTGAATTATATGCTTAATATTATTGTTTTGTGAAATCTCACCCCTTCTGCTTGGAAATGTTGCTCTTCGTATGAGTAACTTGCAGGTGATCAAGTTTAAGTAGTTGGAGTTGCTCTCGTGAGTGGTTATTCCTCACTGTGTCCTTTAGGTGCTCTGATACGTAACAGGATGGGATCTTTTGTGGCTTTTCTTGTTCCTTTACGTATTTGATTTATGAATAAGTTGTTAACTGAATTTATGAGATATTTTGATGAGGCCTGCGTGCCAAGACTTTTTATGATGTTGAATTAATTCCGCTGCTATTATGTTGATGAAGGATAATTACTTAATTATTTGTTCTAAGATTTTTAAGAAGTGTGATATCCCGTTTATGTGATGTTTTACTCTGATTATTTTATGAAATTTTTAAGTTGGGAAAACGGGGTGTTACACCAGCAAAGCATGCTTTTACTACACATAAAGAACATATGAGTACTATCTTCACCAAATTCATCACACTGTACACCTATCAGTACACTGAACTCCTTTTGCTTCTAAGCGGATTCTCTTGGGCAAACAATTACGACAAGCTCTCCACATGAAGTTCTTAACCTTCGGAGGCAATTTTAAGCTCTAAACACAATTCCAATTACCCAGCACAAGATGTTGTACAACTGCAACATCATGATTCACAATATCTAGATAAGCACATTTAACTAAATAAGAACCATCCTTCTCGAACTTCCAAGCAGGCACATCATAAGTCACCGAAGGGAGGGGGTGTGAAAAATGTTTCTAGGAGTAGCATTGTCAAAAAAAAAGCATTAAGTAGCTCTATATTCCAATGTTTTTTAGATGTAGCCAAAAAGTCAAAAACAGTGATATGTGGCCACTCCAAATGATGATGAGTAGACAGGACAATTCGTGCAACATTACTGAGCCATGGATGATTCCAAACTGGTATATGTTCAACTGTGCCTTTACTCCACATAAAACTACGATGAATCACACCTTTCGCACTCCAAATACTATGTAATAGCCCGTTTTTCGCTAGAATCATTTTAATTATTTATTATATGTGCTTGTCTGGGATTATTTGTCTCTGTGTGTATTTTATTCGGGATTAGTGGATTTTGGCAAAAGAAGTGTATTTTAGTTATGTTAGACTTAGGGGTATTTTAGTCATTTGGTGTGCAAGGGTAAAATAGTCATTCTATTTTGAAGGTTATTTTTGGTGTTTTAAGTGAATATAATCATTTTTACTAAATTACTAGTGAGTTGGGGTAATTATTTAAAGACAGTAATTATTCGTTATTTTGACAGTTTAAGTGTGTAGTAACTGTGGTAAATTAGTTGGTAAGAATATTGAGCCCATTAAGACAACTAGAGACTAAGCTCATTTGTGCAGCAACTATATAAACACAAGTCTTGTGAAAAAATTAGATCATTACACTCATTCACTCATTTTACAAACATTTTGAGAGAGATAGAGAGAGAAAGTGAATCAAGAGGGATAGAAGAAGAGCTAGAGAGAGAAAGCTTGGGATTGGAGGCTAGGAGATAAATTGAAGCTAGGGTTTTGATTCTTGAAAATTAGAGGTAAGGGGGGATGATCTTTTTTCATCAATTAAGTCATAAACTATTATTCTTAATTATGAGTTTAAGTGGTTTTTTGTGATTTTTGTGGTTTTGAATGATGAAATTTGTGCTCCCATTTTATGTGAAATTATGGTTATGATAAACTTCATGAAATTGTTGTGTTATAAGAGCTTAAACTTCAGAGTTGTTGTTGTTGAGTTGTTTTGATGATTTTTTATTAATTGAGTGTGAATCATGAAATGTTGGTTGATTGTTGTTGAAACATGTTTGAATTCACTTCATGAATGTTTGTTTATGTTTGTATGTTTATGAGATTTGAATTGGTGTGGTTGTTTATGAAGTTTGAATGAAAAATAAGAAAAATGTGGGTGTTGGTGAAATATGAACTAGGTGATGATTGATTGAGATGAATTGGTGTTGTAATTCGATGTTTGATGTTGATTTTAGGGTTAATAGTGTTTTACCCCTGTAATATATGTCATTTCTGATTTTACCCCCTCTAAAACATAGTTTTTGGATTTCCTCCTTGTAATTTGAAGATTTTTGGTTTTGGACCTTCATGAATTTTGATTGTACAAAATCGAAGATATAGCAGGGGGTAAATTGAAATTTGCTCAAATTACAAGGGTGGAATTTTTCATGAAGGTCGAAACCAAAAAAAAATTCAAATCACAAGGATGAAGTTCAAAGAAAATATTTTACAGGACGGAAAACCGAAAATGACCTATATTACAGGGGGTAAAGCTTTATTAACCCTTGATTTTATTTCCTTTTAAGGTTTATAAACTAGTGTATAAGTTTTGGGGTCGAATTTGGTGTCAAGGAAATGAAAAATCGGAATTTTGGGTTAAAAATTGAGATTCTAGCTTGGTTTTGCTTTGAAAACTTAGATTCTTTGAAAAACAGCAAAACGATACGAACTTTGGGGAATTTTTGGTGCCATGTGAATTGGCCTATGAAACCTATATGCATATGCTACTTTGTTCATGTGTGAGTAGTATGTGTGCTTGGTTGAGGTGTTGAACTTGTTTTGGCTTATTTTGTCGAATAACTTGGAAAATGATAAAACGATACAAACTTAGATGAAATTTTAGTATTTATCGGAATTAGCCTATGAAACGTATATGTATATGCTACTGCACTCATATATGATTTGTGTGTATACTCGGTTGAAGCGTTTGAATTTGTTTACTTTGGTTTTGGAGAATTTATCGAAAAATGCTAGTTTTCGTAACCTTAGTTTGAATTTGTTTACTTTGGTTTTGGAGAATTTATCAAATTAATACTTTATGGTCGGATAACTCATAGGAGAATTTGAATTCATGTTAATATGATTTGATGTGAATGAATTGTTAAGGATTGGGTGTTTAAATTGATAGATGTCAAGATGTGGCTAAATGTTTGTCTTTATATGAAATGTGAATTTGGAACTTAATCGTTTCTTTTAGGTGTTGAATGAATGTTGTTGATGATTATGATGTTATTTCTTTTGGCGATTATAAATAGATGATTTAATAATGACTTATTGATTTTATGGATGTAAGTATTTGATAATGTAATTGTTGGTGAATAACATAAATGTGGGTTGATTATTATGTTAATGTCTATGGTGGTGAATTATTCATTGTTTAGTCCTTACTTGAAGTCCATGCATTCATAGTCATATGAGTTGATCTTGAAGTATGTAAATGCGGGGTGATTATTACATAGCTTATGCAGGACATAAATGCAGGGTGATTATTATTCCGATTGATTCATCAACGGTAAAATTATCTCTGGAATCCTATGGTACCACATGCATCTAGAAGAGTCTAGAACATTGCATGCATATTTATTATTTGGGTAGTCGAGTCGTACTTGATTACGTGAATTGGTGTATACGTGCATTGGTGAAATTTGGTGACCGTTGTGAATACTTGAACAAGGTGAACTGTATGTATTACTCGGTGTGTTTGTATACTTGTGTGATGTTGTTGAATTTATTAATCATGTGAATTTTGATTTATGTCAATTACTTTCATCGATTATATTTAATTGTGAAAACTGAACTAACACCTAGTGGTCGTTTGGTTGACCGCCTATTCGTATGGATGGGTAGGCGACGTACAGGATTAGTCGCTTTGCTTTTGGTGAGTTGCTTCAAGATAGCTCGGATGCTACCTCGTTTTACTGCTTTTGGGGTCGGTCGTTGCTGCTTGTCTTTATTTATCTGTTGGAGACTTTTGAGACTATGCATCGATGATGACATGAGTTGTATGATGACATGGCTACTTGGAGACATATTTTATTTGGATGACTGTTGAGGTGTTTTATTTAGCTGTTGATGAGATGATGTTTTTATTCCGCTGTGATGTTTGAAAAAATTATTTATGCGTGCTTGGTGAATTATTGAAGATGTAACATCTAGATCCTTTGTATGATTGTATTATTTGCGTAATTTATCGCTATAAGGTTTACGGTGTTACATACTACACCAAACATAACTAGGGTTATGGCCTATACTAGCTCTAAAATAATCACTTCGAGAAAAATATTTAGCTTTGAGTAAACGAGTGATTGGAAACTTTGGAGTAGAATTACTTTGTTCATGAATGCTTGATTTTCTAGGGTGCTTATGCACAAACTAAGAACTATTTAAACAACAAATATAATCAATATAAAAGGAACGTCATCAAAAACTATTCATTGAGATAGAGGCTTCAAATACGATAGACATTATTTTTAATTTGCTGCAACATTAATTGTCTGCTGTAACGCTCCAATTTTATTTAATTATTTTTAGTTGATTTAAAGTCTTTTTTTATATATATATGATTTTATATTATTATGTGGTGTGTTATATTTTATTAAATAAGTTATGTTACTATTTAATAGAATAAGTGGGAATTTAGAATAATTGGAGTTTTGGGGGTTATATTTTAATTAAAGGAATTAAGTAGGAGTTAAGTGTTATAATTGGGGAAGTTAGGAATAGGGGAGAGGTTGGGAAACTGTCAGTCATAAACATTTTCACGTGGAAGCAGTTTTGGGAGAAAAACCAAGAGGGAGCCAAGAGTATCCAAGAGAAGATCGTGTAGAGCTTTGTTCATCAATCTAAGGTAAGGGTGAGACTAACATTCAGTAATCATAGTGTATAAATTCTGAATTTATGATTTAACATGTTGTTGTTCTTAGGTTGGATAATTGGGATTAGGTTTTGATTATTGATTTTTGAATTGAAAAGTGTAGAAACCAACGAAATTGTGTTAAGAATCGATGTTCAGGTTGTAGAATAAACATAGGTTGAGTTTCCTATCAAATTTGGGGTTTGGGTGAATGAAAAATTGGGTTTTTGGCTGAAAACTGGTCTGTTCCCATAGAGTTGTTCGTCGCAACTCGCCACAGCGAGTAAACTTACTCGCCTCGCGAGCTGCACAGTGACAGCATCACCTGTTTCGCGTTCTTGCGTCTTTTTCACATGTTTCTGTTTTGAATTGGCCTTTGGTGTAAACATGAAAGTTGTAGATAATGTTGTTAGCTTTCCAATGGATTTGGTTTGGCTTGAAAATGATTTTTGGTTTTTGAGATATGATGAAAATACTCCAAGAGATCTCAGTGAATTTTTATGAATTTCAGCACAACTTTGTCCGAGTTTGAAATGAAAACTTGTATTGATTGGTACATAATTGGTCTTAGGTATAAATACGAAAGTTGTAGGTATGGATGTTAGCTTTCTAATGCCGTTGGTTTGACTTCAAAAGGATTTATAGAACTTGAGTTATGGTCCAATTACTGCACGTAGGTCACAGTGAATAATTGAATATGATTGATGAATTAGTATATGTATATATATGTTTGTGAATACGATATTGTTCATGATTGATGATATAGTACATTATCTATTATAATGATTTTATAAATATGATAGTCATAATGGAATTATTTATACTATTTTTAAATGTGTTTGAAATAATTATTTGATTATGTGGATTATGTATGATGTTTAAGTAGTGTTGACTATCATTTGGTATTGTCATATTTTGAGATGTCTATGTGCTACTAGTGTTGCTGTTGAATCTTAATTAAGATGTAAATGTTGTTTTAAGTTGTAAGCGTCGTTGGGTTGTACGTTGCCGAATAAGTCATAAGTATGTTATGCAAATTGTCGATGTTGTCATCATCATTGGTGTCGTTGTTGAAGTCGTAGTTGTAGCCGTTGTTGGTGATTGTTTATGTCAGGTGTTTTATAAGAGGTGGTGTACTCTTACTTTTTCGTTTTTATAAGAGGTGGTGTACTCTTACGTTGTTGTGTTATAAGAGGTGGTATACTCTTACTTTGTCGTTTATATAAGAGGTGGTGTACTCTTACGTTGTTGTGTTATAAGAGGTGGTGTACTCTCACGTTGTTTATGTTGTTGATTATGACGATGTTATGATGACTGTTTATGGTGTTGAATATGAGGTTGTTATGATGTTTCATGATGATGATTATGAATGTTGTGATGATGATTACATGATGTTATATATGAGTTGTTAAATGTACTTGATGATGGTTATGTTAAGTTGATAAGTTGTCTTTTATTCATGAATTGCTAATGAAATGTTTGATGAATAATTATTATTATGAATTGATGATGTTACGTATAGTTGTTAAGTTGTCTTCAATTCATGAGTTGTTAATGAGATGCTTGGTGGAGAATGTTAATACAAATCAATGATGTTGTCATGTTGTATATGATTATGATTAAGATGTTGATTATGATGTTAAATGATGCTATTATGATGTTGTTTATGATATCGAGTTATGACTGTTGATATGATGAGTACATGATATGGTTTAGGAGTCGTTAAAAGAATTATTATTACTAATTGATGGAGTTTAAGTTGTTAGATGCATTTGATGAATTATATGCTTATTATTATTGTTTGTGAAATCTCACCCCTTCTGCTTGAAAATGTTGCCCTTCCTATGGGTAACTTGCTGGTGATCCTGAGTAGTTGGTGGTGGCTCAAAGTGTCTAGGGCTCTGATACGTGGGATGAGATTTTATCGCTTAATTTCTTTCCTATGTATCAAATTTTAAATATTTATTGGAGATTATTTATATTTATATTGGATGTTGTGGTTAATCAAATTAAAAATATTCCGCTGCAAGTTAAATGATGATTTTTGAAGGATGTTTAATTAAATAGATTTTTATATTCTATTTAAGATGATTTTGAAAATGCGATGTGACATGCCCGTTTAGGTTTTACTCTAATGTTGAATTATTATTATTTAATTGATTTTGGGAAACGGGGTGTTACATCTGCAGCTCAAGTGGAAACTATTGTTACAATAATGTAGAGCATCTGGAAAGCTCGAAATCAAAATTTGTGGCAACATGTGGTAGAATCAAGTGTCACAATTATGGAACGAGTCAAGCATCTCATAGAAGGATGGATGACAACTAATAGAAGGCATGGTTCGTCAGGTCAAATACCCACTTCTTTGGCTACAGGGCTTCATTACACTGCTAACCAGAGGTTGATCAACATGAATAGTGATGTCAGATGCAGGAATCCAAGGAGTGGTAGGCTCAAATGTAATGTCGAGGCCTCGATCATTTTCTACTTTCAGCAATAAAGTAGGTATAGGCATTTGCATTCGAGACTCATCAGGACATCATGTTTGTTCAAAGACCATGTGGTTTAGTCCATTGTGCTCAGTTGACGTTAGAGAATCTTTGGGAATTTACCATTCTATTTGGTGGATCCATGAACTTCAGCTCACAAATGTTGATTCGAAAACAATAGCTTAGTTTTTCATCAAAGGCAAATGAGATATCACCGAGTTTGACTCCATTATGGATAATAGTATCCCGTTTTGTAATTCATTTTTAACAAACTCTCATGTTAAGTTTATTAGGAGACAAGTAAAAGAGGTTACCCATGAACTAGCTAAGGCAGGCAGGCACATTATTTCCTAACTTCCGTATCTATGATGAAATTTCAGCATGTATTACTAACTTGATATAAGTTATTTTCTTTATAAAAAAAAAGTAAGATCACCTTAGAAATCAATTTTGTAGGGTGGAGTTTTTTTCTTTCCTTTTTGACAAAGGGTTAAGTTTAGTTTAAACCAAATTCTATGATATTATTTTTTGATGACAAAGAAAGCTGATCACCCGATTTTAAGGCATTATTATTACTTCAATAACATGCCTTCATTATGTTATATGTACACATTCTTAGTTTATGATTTGTACCAATTAATATGAAGTTACAATTACATTAGTGATGTCCACCACCATGGTCATGACTCATTACTTTCAAACATCAGTCCTTCAACATAAACATTATTCATTGGATTTAGACCTAACCCAAAAAATTCTCCATATATGATGCGCAATGGATATTTTAAGACATGTATATTTGCGGCCGACAAACATATATAGCAAAATTACAAGATGTAAAATAAAATTCATGGAAAGGCACACTAGCATAGGAGGCTACATACACACACGAAGTCAATAAAGAAACACATACATGCAGAATACACGGTGTATAAGTTACAAAGAATTTTTTTGAGGGAAATGTTAACTTATTTTCCTAGGGCATATATTAAGAATTCCACTAATAATAATTTTGTATTGAAAATTATGTGAATTTATTACTCAAATTGTTTAATACTAATAATTTTTTTCATTAAACTCTTACCATTAATTAAATAAAATTAATGCTTCACACGTAACGGTACTTTTTTATTCTAGAAGTTCTTTAGAGAGGGTGTGTCTAAAAATAGACAAATTAGATTCTGAAATTTAACAACATTCACAAAAGTCACAATTATTTATCATTGCAAAGAACGACAATAAAATATTTAGGGGCGCCGCTTTTATTAATATTGTTAAATTGAATAAAACAGATGATGATTGTGTCAACTTATATTGGCTTCTTTTAAAAAAACAAGTTATGTTGGCATTCCACCAACCCCTATTTCTAGGGCTATAAGCATTCTACGAGCATTAGTTGCATTATTAGATGGTAAGGTTCCACCCAATTGTACATGTAAAATTCTAAAGTTTTGTCTACAACAAGTAATAATTATTTTCATTATTTACTTTGCATACCCACAAATTCAAAATCTAATAATAATAATAGTAAGTCATTTTTTCTCAAAAAATAAATAATATAGAAATAAGCCATTTGGATTAACTAGACTAATGGTAAAATTAAAGGACAAATATTTATTAGGTACATTTTCTTAAGATTTTTTTTTTTTTTTGTAGTTTTTAACTTAAAATGCATTTATTTTGTGGCTATAACAAACTTTGTTAAAATTATGGATTTCAGAAATCATTAATAGTTAAATTAAGCCACATCCCGTAAGCACATAAAAAAAAATGGTGTCAATAAGAAATGAAATGACTTAAAACACATTGGAATATTTAACATCAAATATGTTGAATTTTGTTGTTTGATTTTCCCCTTGTAATAGTCTGACGTTATATGCACAGCCTCGGCCTTGGCATGGCACGGGCTGCGATGGCCTAGCGCCCACGGCTGAAAGGGGCTTTTTTTTATAGAGAGGGGTGTATATAGCAAGACTTAAATTATAGGAGGGTATATATAGTAAAAAGCGTAATGAGTGCCCAAACATTTATCATCCCATCACCATTTTTTTTAATACAACTCAAAATAACTTCCTTTTCACACCCTTAACCGAAAGCTTTCAATTTCACACCCCCAATATTTCATTAGCCAAAACGCAAAACTGAGAAGGAAAATCTAAAACGTAGAAGGAAAATTGTAAAACAAAAAATCTTATCTTTCTCGCATCCAAATTCAAATTGGTATTCCTTTTTTTTGCTATTGATTCGTGTAATCAATTATATTTATATTCTTTTTCATATTCTGATTCTAAGTTTGTTGCTCCAAACATTATTCTCAGGATTTTCACAAATCATATGTTCTCAACAACGATTATTTGATTATCTATCTCACCATATCAAACAACAAAGAATTTTTAATAGTGGCCTATATGTCATAGTTTTATTAAGTTTTTTTTTTTAGATAGGTTTGGTATGCCTACATAACATTTTACTTAATATTTTTTAGGCTTGGTTCGACCCCCAACTCATTTTGGTTTTGTTATTCCTTTTTATAAATAAATTATAGGATGAGGTGCATTTGACTCACGATTTTTGGGATGTGAGCATAGTTGAGGTTTCAAAACATTTTATTTTGGCAGTTTGGGTGTCAACATAGTTAGGATGTCAATCGCGATAATTAATAAATGTCTCATTCGTCCTTTATCAAAAAAATTATAACATATTATATAGGAGGGTCCTCTTCTCAACCTTGACCTAAGCCCATGAAATGTCAAGAACCAGACTGCATATGCATATATGGATTTGGAAGCATGATATCCCTACCGGTTACTATTTCAAACTATCTGAATACATAGTGTTATTGCAGCACTGATAATTCATGGAATATTTTTAAACTTTTGTTTGATATTAAAAGGCTATGAAGAGGGTTCTTCCATCAAAGGTTCGTCTTTTGTTTTAAATGTTTTTTTCTTTTTATACTTTCGTTGGGATATGCACCCGTTGTGTGTGTGATATTGAATCCTAAGAGGAAAACATTACAAATATTACATCAAAGAATATCATCCTATATGTTACACATACTGCACTTCATTGATATTTCATTATTAGAACTTGATTATATCAAATAAGGGTCTTACAAATCATCTTAAGTGAAACAAAAAGGTACATTATGAAGTCTCTGAAGTTCAGGAAATTCATTCCAGCTACATGCTTTATCTTACATGAACAATACAATTGGTGAAAAGTAGAAAGCAAAGCAAAAAGCAAGAACAAGTCAGATTCAATCAGGATTCAACGCATAAGGGAGTTGGTACAGTACAAAGCAAACCAAATCCCTTAAAGCATAGACATGAAGTGACAGTTCCACTTTTATCTCTCCATCACAAGTTCCAAGACAGATTTGGAAAGGTGTTTGCTCCAACATTCTGAAATGTGTACGAAGAATACTACTTATGGACAAGCCCAGATATTCATCAAACATTCATAGAATGAACCTAGAAACATATCTGACATTCATCCATATGAACCTAGGAACAATATCCTGATGAACACAACAACGTTCTGAAGTCTCTTAAGTTCAGAATGTTGATCCAGATTTTCAAGTAAAAGCTGCTAAGTCCCAGGACACATGGCACAAAACTATTGGTCATACTCCAACGGCTACAAGAGGTCAAGAAACTCTATAAAAGGAGAGGAAGGCTTCATATCTACTTCGATTTCACAAATCAACTCAAATGATTCCTAAAATCTCCAAGAGTGTGAATCAAACTTCTCTCTTATCTTTTCAAAGATAATCATCTTCTTCTATTCTTCTTCCTCTTGTCTAAATTCATTCAAACTTCAAAATCAATCGTAAGATAAAAGTCTCATCTAACTTTAAGGGTATTAAATTGTTAGGTTGAGCAGAAAGTTGGAAAGTATTGTGTGACTTAGCAAAGAAGGTTGTAAGCTTCATGAGGCTTAGAGAATACAGTTTGTAATTGTTCCAAGGGAACAAGGTTGTAAGCCGGTGGATTTGAGATGGTGTCTCAAGCATCAGATTGAAAATTCTCACAAGATTGTGAAGAGTAGATTAGCCCACATTGAATTAACCACTATAAATTTTTGTGTTCTTCTTCTCTTCCTTATACTCTTACTTACGGTAAACACAATACATACAAACACATATATAATTAATTATACTCTTTTTGCACTAACACTTCAGAACATTTTGAAGTCAGTTTTAACTTAACCATTCCAAGTTTCAACTTGAGAATCGTTTTTAAAATACAAGATTAAATTTTAAAATGGTCACAATTCAAACCACCTCTTCCTTATGATTATTATATCTACTTCACAATGGACATGATCTGAAACAACTCTTAAAATCCCATTAACATGCAACACCCCATATATCCCACCAACCTTCTGGGAAATATTACGATTTAATAATTCTTAGATTTATTTTTATAGATTCATTGTGTAGCAATTTTGTATAGCCTTTGAATAAAAAAATTAATTTTAAAATTAATTTTTGTCGATAACACAATTGTTTTTTTTTTTTTTATGACAAAATTTTATTGTCAATGAAAAACGTACATAGAGTATTTGACCCACAAATTGGGACATACAAAGGGTACCCACCAGCAAAAAAACCAACATCGATCCAATCAAGGATTATTTTATGGTTACTGTTATGAGCGCGAGGTCTGCTGTTAATGCACTGATGTACGTTTTTGATTTGTGTATTATTTCGTCGCGGTAATATTTTGTGATTCACAGCGGTTGATAATGCCACCCGTGCGGAGCGCGGGTCACACACTAGTAATACATACAATGCCATTTTTTTTCCTAACTCGAAACCACTTCTAAGAGGTTGATTTTATACCTTCTACGATTTCTTCCACCTTCGTGTTGATAACTTTAATTTTCTGATAATTGTCATTATAAACAACCCATCAAGCCCTTTAAAATAATATCCATTGAGAGAGCGACAAAATCAACATTTGTCTTTTATTGTTTGTCATGTCTTTTTTTTTTTTCCTAATGAAATTTGTCCTAGTCTTTTTTTTTTTTTTTGGAAGGAAAAAATTGTCCTAGTCTTATTATTTAATCGATCTAATTATTGGATGGAGAGCAAAAATTAAATTGTCCTTGTCTTATTAATAATTGATCTGACTATTAAGCTTTTCAAAGCGAAATTAATAGGAATATAGTTTCAACTTGATGAGTAAATATAACAGTGAAAGATACCTAAAATCTAAATGTTGGTAATGAAAATGAACAAAATCACGACAACATTGCAAATGCTAATGAAGGATTTAGCATCAAGATTTAATATCTTATAATTGAAGATGAGACAAGGAGACATTGATTAAAGAGGAATAAAAATGTGATAGGGAACATGATAAGAAATATTATATTTAATCTAATGGTGTTTAGCATCCTCAAACAAAATGTGTACCCTAACAACCCTTCTTAATGCAATATTTTAATCACCATTGCATGATGATGTAGGTCAATATGATACTCTTATGTGGCAACACATCGTTTCAAGTTCGGCGTGGTGGGTACTTATCCTATTTGGAATATTATCATTCGTTAATGAACAATCTCCAACTAGCCAACCGTAATGAGGCTCTGCGGCGATATTCTTGTCTAGAGAGAAGCTATAATTTATTCTATCAACAATATTTCATGACCACAAAAATTTCTACATAGATAGGGATGAGAATTGGACATAAGTCCATAGTACTGTTTATCGGTGTTTTTGGTAAATAAAGAGAGTTGGTTTTGGTTATTACAAGTAGAATAAAATCAGAAATCTTAGGACATGTTATGCATTTGTTTTCAAGTGTTCATTAAGTTTATAGGTTGCTTTATGGACAGGACGAGACCGTGTAATATCTATCGACAGAAAAGGGTTTTAAAAGCAAAGTAAATGCATTAAGTTTAAATTGCAGAAATTTAAAGGAAAGATAAAATACAATGCATTAATAATAAATGTGGTTCAACAAATCCTTTACATACATTCTTTATTACTCTTTTCTCTCACGTCGGTACTTCGAGTGTTTTAGAATTATATAGGTGATTTGCGACATGTTTCCCCTATGGAAAACTACTATTTATACATAGTAAAATAAATGGAAAAAGCATAATCCCATGATCAGTACTTCTTCCATGTAGACAACCACTTGTCTCCCACGTTCTCCATTGAGGAAATCGTTTCTCTTTGAAATTCGAAATCTTCCCGCCTCATTAGGAATTGCTTGGTTTCGACGGTATTGCATACTTGACACATGTCTTGTCGAATGCTAAAGCTTTTAGTCCTTTTCACACTTGAAAGAAAACACTTCGATTCATGCAAAGATAAAGTCAACTAATGTCGACCGCATTAAACGAGGCTGGTGAAATTACCAGCTAACAGGTACCAGGAAAAAAATCACGATGGACAGATAAATATACACATTGTTGAGTCTGGACATTGCTTGTGTAATTACTGTCAAATTTAAATAAGTATGGTGCGAATGCAGACGCTTTGCTGCCTAGTCCGCCCTGCACATTATATATACTATAATTATAATTTTATAATACTCAAATTATTTAAGTAATCATAAGTTTTTTATATTAATTGTCATATGCACTTGACTGTTATACATTTGATGTTTTTTGTTTGGCAAAATACTAGGTTGTGTAATATTTTATAAGCTCATTTAAAAGATTTTAAATTATATTTTATTTATGTTGTGATGTTTTTTTGTTATTTCTTGTCTCTTTGTTGTTAAAGTATGGTATGAGCACTTAAGTGCCTACAAGGTACGGTGACAGACATCAAACTTATTACTTACAAGGGTATGTGCTCGGGTACGTGGATTGTTATCAACGTGCGTATGGAGATAGACATTATATTACCCTATGGAGAGAATGTTCATTGCCATTCGTATATACACATGCAACACTTTTTTAATTCAACTAAATGATTAATAAAAAATTTAAATTTTCAAAGTGATTTAATATATCAACCATTTATTCAACTAAATAATCATCATTTTTTTTAATGTGTTTAATCATGTATCGCATGTGTAGAAAAAATGGGTGCAATTTCATTACTCATACTCTATATACCAATTATTTAATGTCGTAGAAGTTGTTGGTTTAATCGATCCAATAGAATATGACTATTACTTTTTTTTTTCACTCTATGAGCTTCTCGTGCATCCTTTTTTTTCTTCTTCCGAAAATACTATTTGATCAAATTCTATAAACGAAAGCTATTTTGGACTATATGATCCAAATAGAGTAAAAATAGAAGGCCAGCATGCAACTAGACTCATGCTTGCCCCGAGTTGTTAAAAAAATTACTCAAAATATAGACCGAACATTTTTTTACAAAATTTGGAAAATAGAATCTGAAACATGACCTGTAAACCTACTTTTAAAAAGTGGGAAAAGTTTCGGATTATATAAGCCGAAACCTTCCAATATATAAGACTTTACCAGAATCTAGCAGAAGTTTACCACCTTTATCACCAAACATTCTCCACACCTATATAAGCACATAATTTTGGGCGAAAACATGATTTGGAGTAGCAATCTTGTAATGAAAGGGCATCAATAACATCATTTTTGTCTGAATGCAAAGGTACTGTTCGTAAGTTCTTTTCTCAATTGATTTCTAAGCGCTTTTATTTTGATCACGTCAACAAAGTTGTAGTGGCATCGTTCAAATTCTATAAGCCGAAAGCTTCAACAATATGTTTAGAATTATATAGTCTGAATGCTACAAGTACAGAAAGTGTCAAGTTTTTCTGACCATGATTTTCCATTATTTCAGTAATGGATGTTCCCATTGATGTGCTCCCTAAATTGGAACCTGCCATTTGACCTCCTATTGTGTTGCCTAATGTTTCACCTGGAGTTTTTCACGATTCTTGCAAAGATAAAGCTGAGGATCCCCACCAGAAGTTGATATTCCTTCTGGAGATGCAAAAGTAGAGGATGCTCCTCCACTTGTTGTACCTCCATCTGATGCTCATCCAGCTGTTGGATTCTTTCCCCCATCGAGAACAATTTACCACCAAGAGAAAGTTTGCTACACAGAATGATTTGTAGGAGTGGGTTTGAGAGGAATAAGTAAGTTAGGATTTTCAACTATTATTGGAAAATCAGATAAAGGTTTAAATGGTAGAAATGCATTTTTGATAACAACATGTGAACAAGGAGGTTCATATACAGAGTACAAGAAGTTGTTAATGCACAAAATATATGGTTCGATGAAATGTGAGTACCTATTTTCTGTGAGAGGTTATTTGTTGGTTGACGGTCATTGGAGTCTCAAAGTTGGAAAAAGTAAACACAACCGTGAGATGGAAGATGTCTAGAAAGGTCATAAAACTGCCAGATCTCTAAACCCCAAATGAAAGTAGATACCTTCGTGAGTACATAAACTCGAATGTTCCTCTGAGGAAAATATCACCAATTTAAGGAATAGGAACAATAGAACTTTAACTACTAACAAGCGTATTTATATTGCTTGTCACAGAAGAAACATTAAGGGTCCAAGAACAAACATGCAACATCTCTTGAAATCATTGGTTGAGAATAAGTATGTGTATCACTGTAGGAAGTATCCTAATTTTGATGATGTTAGAGGTATTTTCTGGGCGCATCCAAATGGTATTAAGTTTTTTAACATGTTCTCTACGGTGCTTGTGTTGGATTCCATTTATATGACCAACAAATACTGTTTTCTGTTGATTGAGTTTGTTGGTGCCACTTCTATCAAGATGATGTTCTCTATTGCATTTTCTTATATGATGTTTGAGAAGGAAGATAAAGTTACTTGGACTCTTAAGAGGTGTCGTGATCAGTTGCATTCCAAAGATACTTCATCCAAAGTAGTTGTCATTGATCAGAAAAATGCTTTGATGAATGTTGTCGATACTGTTTTCCAAGAGGCTAGTAGTATGTTGTGTGAGTATCACATTAGAAGAAATGTTAGGGCAAAATGTAAGACATATTGCAACGTTAAGGATCTCAAATGCAAAGATAGGAAAGAGATTAAGTCAGGTGAAGTGGGGAAGACGGTCATGATTTCTTGGGAGGGTATTGGGAATTCTGATATAGACCAAGCATATATTGATAATTGCAACCGATTCAAAGTTGTATGCTAAAAGCTTCCTAAGTTTTTGGAATATGTTGAAACTACATATTTGGGTCCGGTGAAGGAGAAATTTGTGAAGTTTTAGGTCAATAAAGTTATGCATGTAGGGAATACTACAACAAAACGGGGTGAATATGCACAAAGCCGATTGAAATAGTATATGATTGATAGTATGAGTAATTTAATTACAAACTAAAAATTTGTACAACATTCTTAAATACACGCGTAATTCTAAATGAACATGACCATGCTTAAACATAGGTTCAAAGGAAACCAATTGTGTTCTACGTTGATTAGAAACATATAAAAGAATGTTTTGCATTATCTCTTAGACAAGGTTGGTTGGGAAGTTGAGTGTGGTTCAGATAAGTCTAAATGTGGTTGATTAATTTTCATCACATATGAATTACTTTCATGGTCGTTCCTATAAAATTGGAGACCTGGTTCTTATAGTAAAGATAGACCTCTAATGAAAAAAAATACAATTTTTTAAAAGAGAAAAAAAAAAAAAACATCTTTATGTGTTTGTTAAAGCTTTGTTATTTTATTCGACAAGTATGGGCCAAATATCGCAACTGCTCTAAAAAAAAGTAAAAAATAGTTATATGTAAACAAGTAGGAAATAAATAACTAAATAAAGTAAAAGAACAAAAATCATGGGTCTTAGGAATAGAACCCATGACCACAACAAAGATTCAACCACCATGGTCTATCACTACACCAGTTCTTCAACTATGCAAATGTGATGGCGCTAGTAGTATATTAATATATTCTGCATGCATTGTACACACACACACACAAAAAAAAAATTATGGGGCCCCAAGTCTTTTGAGGCCCAGCTCCATACAGATGTTTGCACCTCCCCAAAAATGGTCCTGATTACCGCGTGCGTGCACATTTTTCAAGAAGATAAGAAACAACCCCCCCCCCCAATTTATATGAAATTAACACTTACTAAAAGTGGCTGTGATTCGAGTATGAAGGTGATCCTAATGATAGAGAGGCATACATATCTCTTTCTCTTTTACCATAATGGAATTTGCTTCAGGTACTTTTTTTAAAAACATTTTTTTGTTCTATTTTCTGGGTTTTCTTCTGGTACTGGTATATTTCAGATTATATAACTCGAACAAAAAATATATAAGTTTCGGCTTATATAATCTAAAATGTTTGTTTTCACGCCAAATGGAGACGTACTTGGTCTGCATGGAGGTCGGGGGTTTGGGACATTTCTGAATATATTTTCTGAATTTTGTATTGATGTTTTAGATTATATAATATAAAATGTCTCAGAACCACAACATAATGCATTTTTCCTTGTTTTCTACAACATTCAAACTAATAGTTTATTTTTTAACATTTTAGGCTTGTTTTAAGGAGGCTGATTACAACATGAAGGTGCATAGGAAGGAACAATTTTTACAGTTTTTTTTCCAAAGACAACCTCTATACATCCACCACCGAAAAAGGTCAACACAAAAGAAGCCCCAAAGAAAGATAAAAATATTATTCGGTCAACAAAGCGATCACCTTTGCTCTAGGAGCATGTTGAGTCTCGGGATCTAGAGACACATGCTTCACAGATCAAGTCAACATGATTAACTAGAGAAAGTACAAGCAAAAGTAATATTTCTCCTAATCCTCCTATCCCAATTCTGATTAAATTCAACATCCCACACAAAGAACAAATCCTAACGTTCATGTATGAATTTATTGAAAAGGTGGTGGATGTAGACAGCGATGGTCATTGTGGGTTTCGTGCAGTTGTTCTCCTACGTGACATGTATATTGATGATTATCAAATGATTTGTTACCAACTTCAAAAATAGATTGTTGGTGAAGAATATGAGTGTTATCGACGGTTGATTAGGTCGGAACATTGATACAATGAGGTGTTATACGCTCTGACCGGTGATGGTATTGGTGCTAGTGCTACACCACCAATAAATGGATGATCATGCCGGATATGAGTTTCCTCATTGCGCTGAGATACAAACATGTGGTTGTTTCACTGTCCATTGGGAAAGGGCGATCATAAACCTTTTTCCCTCTATATGGTGCATCATCGCATAGAAATCGAATGATGTGTTTGACACATGTGAATCACAACCATTTTATGATGGTATATTTGAAGGATAGTTGTCCAATTTCTTCCAATTATGTTCTATGGAAACAACACCGTTGACAAGAAACATAAAAATGGGATAAAAGATATGTCGGTATGATAGTTGCCTTTATGAGGTAGTCAGAGATGATGATTTGTACCTTGTTGAAAACCTTGATCCTGAAGAGAAGGTTGTTCCTGACAAAAAGGTTGGAGATGGGTCAAGATTGAAAAGGATGAAAGTCTTAATCTTGATGATTGTAGCATAGATCTTTCAGAGGATTAGTTGAAATGTGTAAATATATAATAATAATAATAATAATAATAATAATAATAATAATAATCATGATAATAATAATAATAATAATAATAATAATAATAATAATAATAATAATAATAATAATAATTTTTTGATATAATTATAACCCCATTGTCTTTCACATTATTTTATATATTGAAAATTTGTTGAATCCACAAAGATATAAAATTAGTGCATGTTGTTTGCTATAACCTGAAATATTTTGAATTATATAATACGAAATAGATTTCAAATTATATAATCTAAATAGAGGATATTTTGAGGGAAAAAATAGGGCATAAGAGAAGTGAATAGGGTGAAAAAAGTTATAGTCATAAAATATAGCCAATTTACCTCTTGTTTTGGTTATGGTTGTAATTTAGTCTAGTTGAGCTGAATGAGTGGGTAGAATTGCAATTCGTTTTACTTACTTTTATTATTTCTATTTACTTATTTTACTTTTTAATGCTTATTTATTTATTTATTAGTTTTATGTCATCTAGTACAAAAAAATTGGTGTATTCATTCATAATTAACTGATACATTAATATTTTCTCTTTGACCAGAGATTGAATCCCCAATCTTTTGACTTTTCTAACTGTTAACTCAAATCAATTGAACTACCTTATAAAAAAGAGATATACTAGAATTTAATAGTGTCGAAACTGAAAATATCATATAACAATTTTAATTTTGAGTATATGTACAAAGTTATGATAATAAGTGTTAAGGTGTCTTCAATTTTTTACACATTTAAATTGATAGTATATAGTGGAATGAAATGAAGTGTAATGTAATCAGATGAATTTCAAAAATTGGATGTTATCTCATTTCATTTCACTTAATTTTATGCTATAATGCTATCCGTCAAAATTTATATATGGATCCGTCCCTGCAACCAGTAATATGAATGAAAATGGAGATTCTTTCTCTAGTGAGCTTAATCATGTTTTGGGCTCTATCAAATGGATACATGTCTTCAGATAAACCAACCATGTAGTTGATGCTTCGCACACTCTTTTGAGTGATTCTGTGGGAGTTATATTTTTTCTAGGTCTTCCTAGTATATGTTTTGAGCCTTTGGTTCCCTTAAGAAAAAACGCATGTATGTGAAGATATCAAATTATTCAAAGAGTGTGAATAGAAAGGTGCAACATGATTTCATAGCCACCAGCCTATTATTAAATCTTAAGTGTGACAATCCTTCATTTTATGGTCTCTAAAACAGGATTCTGTTCTCCACAATCTAGGCACCAATGGTCACTAGAGAGTACATAGGCCCCATAATGTGGCCATCACTGTAAGTGTTTAGGAGTATTCCATCATGATAATTACTCTTATAGTTATTTATTAGTGGTCGGTCTCCTTCTAGATAACAATGTCAAGAAAAAATTATGTTACATTTTCACACTACTATACCTATTGATGTCGTTTGTGGGAGAGATTATTTAAGACATGTTAACATTTTCTTTATCTTTTTTTTAACCAAGTGTTTAGACTCAAGTGGTTAATATAATGCATTAAAGACAAATTGTTTAAAAGAATTTATGTTCGAGTCATGATTCAAATAATGACAGGTCAGAGTTTACTTATCTCTCACACGTAAACTCTGAATCATTTAACTTTGGAATCTTCATTTGCATGAAAATAGGTCACCTTAGAGCCATCAAAAATGGGGAAATTATCAAGTTGTTGTCAACATCCCTTCAAAAAAAGAGTTGTTGGTCTAACATATCATGATTATGTCATTTTCATACCAATGAATCCTTTAGTACATTGAATGTTTGTTTACTTTCAGTAAACACAAATCAGTTCCTCCACTATATCTCCCAATAAGAAATTGAAGCCGTCAAATATCAATAGACCACACAAGGGTGAGAGGACATCTATTTTCTAATTAATTGATATAATAATAACTACCAACATATAATTAAAAACATTTTCATTATAAGAACCATTCTAAAATCACTGAATAATTTAAAGACCTCCAAGTGTTTTTTGAAGTGAAAAAACATTTCACATAGCTTGAAAACTAATGATATTGATCATGTTGATATATTTTTTTTAAGCAAAGTGAGTAGCAAGGAGCTAACTCACCTAAATAGATTACCCAAAGAAGATTGGTAGAAAAGGAAGAACTTTCTCTAAGAGTAAATGAATCTTTAATTAGGCATTTCTATTCTATTTTTTAACATAGGTTTCTGTGACTGCTGAAGGAACATCACTATAGAAAACAAAAGAGTTCAAAGAAAGCCCTGTATTAGCAAAAATGTGTGCACAACAATTCTCCTCTTTCTCTATGGATATGAGTTACGATGAAGTTCATGCTTCAAGATAGGAGAAGATAGTTGTGCCACCTTTGTTACAATGAGTTACAAAGGAGATAGTGTGTTTAACAAGTGGACTAAAATGCCGTCAAGTACCAATGTTTGCATAAGTTCTTCTCTATATGGATTGTGAAATTTCTACATAAGGACTATCAATATGATTAGAATTATGTAAGGGGGTTGCAATAGGCAAGGGTTGTATTGACGATGTTGTGAAAGTGACTCAAAATTGAAGAAATTGGAGTTCTGATGCTGTCAACGTCGGTGGCCGACTTGACTGGCTCAGTGGCCGAATTTGACTGAGATTTTAGCCCTTTTAATGCGTGTTTCTTCGATGGCCTAAGAGCAAATTCGGTGGCTGAATTTGCGGAACAGAAAATAAAAATATAACGTATTTTGGGCTGGATTTGTTTCAATTTTATGAAGGATACTTTTACTATAAATATAGGTTTTGTATCAAAGCAAACCTTGAGATATAGGAGGCTGAAACAAGGGTTTAAATCAAACTAGGGTTTGTATAGAGTTTTCTCTAGGCAACAAACACTAGGGTTGAGTTGATTCACCTTGGGAAACACTATTAGGATTGAGTCTCTTGGTCACGGGAAGAGATTGAGACTTTGGGTAGAATTAGGCGGGAGACTTATTCTTGTAACTCATTGATATCTCTTTTGTAAAGTTACTCATTATTATAATGGAACGGAGAGCTGCTCTCTCACCAGACTAGGTCAGTTTTGGACCGAAATGGGTAAAACACAATTTTAACCTCATTATTATATATTTACACATTTCAACTAATCCTCTGTAAGATCTATGCTACAATCATCAAGTCTGGGGGAGAGAGGAGTCCACTATTCCACTATAATGATGAGTAACTTTACAAAGAGATATCAAAAATGTTACAAAAATTATTCTTCCAACCAAATTCTACCCAAAATTTGAATCTCTTTCCGTGACCAAGAGACTTGATCCTAATAGTGTTTCCCAAGGTGAATCAATCCCAACCCTAGTGTTTGTTGCCAAGAGCAAACTCTACAAACCCTAGTTTTCTTGTTGGCTTTTAAACCTTTGTTTCCTGGATCTCTACTTCTATCTCTCAAGTTTTACATCTGATATAAGGTCTATATTTATAGTAAAAGTATCCCTCATAAAATTAGAACAAATCCGGTCCATAAAAATACGAATTATTTTTATGTTGTTTCGCAGAATCGGCCATCGATTTTCACCAATCCAGCGTCGAAAATTCACGTAACCAAAGGCTGGAATAACACGCAAAATTGGCCACCGATTTGTCCAAATTGGACCCCGATTTCGCACCTTCTGAAATCCAATTTTGAGTCACTTCTACAACAATGAGGATGTTACCTTGATTTTGTTAGTCTCTTTACCATTGTCATATGAGAAATTTAGGGAGTCTTTCATTAGTGGTAAAGATTCATTGTCTCTGGAAGAAGTTAGGTATGCCCTCCACAGTAGAGAACTGCGACATAGCTGTAGTGGCACTGTTTCAAATGGTTAGGTTGTTGGGCTAGTAGCAACAACAATTAGGGATATGGTAAATCAGGAAAAAAGAAGTTGACTAAGAAACCAATCAGTAGGGGTCTGAAATCGACTAATATTTGCAATTACTGTAAAGAGAAGGAGCATTAGAAGAATGATTGTCCCAAGAAGAGGCTAATGCAACAACAGAAGGTATCATGTATTGTCGTTGTTGCTGAGGAAGGTACACATTCCGAAGAAGATATCCCCTTAGTTGCTGATGAGTAAAACCGCAAGTGCACGGTTCTACTGAAGTAGTAAAAAGATAGTATCGTTCCAACAGGGAGTTGTTCAACTCAGTTAACTTTTATTGATGATCAGAAGAAAGTTCAGTTGTAAAGATTGGATTTTTAACGGTTGAAAATGAATAATAAAAAGCGCCTTGGGATTATTGATTCATCTTGGTGACAAACCCTTCACAAACCAAACCCTATACCTAAACTTTATATTGGACCTACTTTCTAAACACAGGTTTCTCTTAAGCCTATCACATCTCCATTTGGTATCGGTGAGTGTGTTCCTCTAGCAACCACGCCTATTCTTATGGTTGATTGCTATTAGAATCCTTGAAGAACGAAACTTTATTTGTCTCAAGGTTTGCTAGACTATTCTCATGTTTTGCAATCGTTGTCTAATTTCACTTGTTCCAATATCAAAACTTCTTCTTTCGATGCTTTTTTTTTTATATTTGTGATGATAAATTAACAAGTACTAACCCTCCGTTGTCGCTTTATGAGTTTGATACTTTTTAATTCATTATATAAACGATGAAATTAGATTAGAAAGTATATTTATATAAAATTAGGGTTCGAGCCTTGGTTTGATTAGGATTAGGTCATTAGACTCATCCAACAATCCCAAGACAAGAGAAGTCTACTCACTCATGTTCATCGCAGACATAGAAGAGAAGAAGAAGAACATAAATAAAATAACATGAAAGTAAAAGAAGAACTTTTATTAAGAAAGACAATTGTCACTATTGAATTCCAAGAACAAAAGATGAATTGTTGTGATAGCTAACTACTCTATTTATAGTTTACAATGACTTAAGCCCTACGAAATATATCACTAGAATGTTCCACAAGAAACCACGAGCTTTTAGGTCAGAAATAAACTAATAGGTAGCTTGTCCATGAATCAGAAGCAGAAAAGAGGATCCTAAAGGTTGGTACGACCATGTGGCTAGTGGCACGGACCGTGCCAAGTTTTGACTTGGGGGACGTCATATTTTTGCATTGAATCTTCGTATTTTCAGCCCGAATCAGCTCCAAATCTCTTTCTTTTGCTCTAATATACTCAATCTTTAGAATATTTGTTCCTGAAATTAAATAACTTGCAATTGAAGTAAAATAGTTCTAAAAAGGAAATAAAATTAAATAAAACAAACTCAAATATAAATAAAATGGACTCAAATATTATATTTAAAACACTAATTATTGACTCATCAGTTGGTGATGGTCACACACATTACACTAATGTATGGGTTCTAGATTCCGAAGCGTCTTATCATATTTGTCCTAGGAGAGAATTGTTTTCATCCTATGAGAAATTAGATGGTTGCAATATTGTTATGGCCAATAGTTATGTCAGCAAGGTGGTTGGGATGGGCTCTATCAAAATTAGGACTCATAATGGTAAATTTTGTACACTTAACGAAGTTAGACCTGTTCCACACATGACGAAGAATCAGATATCTCTGAGTCTTTTGGACAAGAAGGGGTTTAGTTTCAAAAGTGAAGGTGGAGAGTTATACATGTTTGCAAGGGTTCAACCGTGATTTTGAAAGGTGTGAAACGATGTACTCTCTACTTTCTACAAGGTACTACACTATCTGCTTAAGTTGTTGTTGCTTCCTCCGAGATTGACCATAAAGATATGACGAGGTTGTGGCATATGAGGCTTGGGCATATGAGTGAGAGTGGGATGCAAATTCTGGCTAAAGATAATCTTCTTTGTGAGCAAAATCTAAGGATCTTGGGTTCTGTGAACACTGTGTTTTTGGGAAACTACATCGCAATAAGTTTCCAAAAGCGATTCATAGACAAAGGGCACACTAGATTACATCAACGCTGATTGTTGAGGGCCTTCACGTGTGGAGTACTTTATATCGTTGACTGATGATTATTCAAGGATGACCTGAATTTTCATAATGAAGCATAAGAGTGATGCTTTCAAGAACTTCAAGTAGTGGAAGACATTAATGGAGAATCAAACTGGGAAGAAGATCAAGAGACTGCGAACTGATAATGGTTTGAAATTCTGTTGGTCTAAGTTTAATGAGTTTTGCTAGATTGAAGGGATTTCCAAACATCATATGGTTAAAAATACACCTCGTGTTTGATTCTCTCCGTGTCAATTTTAGTGAGTCAGTTCATACAGAATAAATCTGACTTTAAATTAGGCTTCTACAAATGGATGATGGAACTAAATCTTTTAAATTAATCGGTCCTTAGACCAAATACCGATGCAAAATTGTTATACACTAAAAAATCTAAATAACATCAGCAACAGTAGTGATACTGTGGCGGTTGTGCATTAAATATGTAAGTTGCAATCTTTCTTTGTTACATTTGTTCTTCTTCCAATAGATTTGCTTGACCTACAAAAGGGGGCCCAAGAATAGGTCCCTATAGTCCCTACATGGCCATAACCATAGTCCCAACCGAGCACAAAAAAATGAAAATTTCACGTGCCACAAGGACCAACAAAGACCCTACCAATGTCATCTATCCTCCTTGAATGTATATTCATACAATCTTACAAGTCCTTCTCATACAATTCAATAGAAAGAATACAAAGATGTTCACATTCCAACAGCAATAGATTCAACACCACTACCATCATTTCCTCAACATACTTGAGGTAGACAGGTGCATGGTTTTAAATTGTGGTCCACAAATGTAATTACAGCCCTAACATAAAGAATTTTGAAGTCTCCGCAACAACATCACATTCACAATTTCGGCCTCATTTTCCACAATATAAAGGTTTGCAGTGTAACCACGACCGTAACTGCAATTTCAAATCATGAAATTGAAAGCATGAGGTATATACAGTAGCAAAATCTAGGACTTATTTTTTCATTCTACATTTGGAAATATACAAGATACTAAAATTGGTTAATGAGGAAATAAATTGAAACATGTTGGTCCTTGATGAAATGATAGAAAGATAGGATTGTGGTTGCAACTGTTTGAAAAAGTGAGATTTGTAAAATCTCTCTTTGTTGTCACTTTTCCTTTTCAACTTGGTATAAGTAGTAGCTTCTGCTTCTCTTTTAACTCCAAAAGTGAGAACTGAAAAGTTCACTAAACCCTCTACTCCTTCTTCACTCTATTCCTTACTTATAAGTTGAACCTCACAATTCACAAAGAAACAAATTCCTACTACACCATGTTTAACTTTAACCTTCTTCACCCTTTAACTACAAACATATATTCCATAAAAAATTTGAAACATCCATCATTTAGCCTTGTAAGTGAATACAACATTCTATTCATAAAAGGCTTCATGATTTTATTCCTTAGTTGTATAACCATTAGACTTAATTTTTGTATTTCAAGCATCCCTTTTTCCTTGAAAACACTTCCTTTAGAAGGACACTTTAGTTTTGATGAACTTGACCTAAAAAATGCAGCTAAAGATTTTGGCAACAGGTACCAATCTCATCCTATGACAGTACTACATCCAAAATCAGTTTCTGATATTGCAGTTACTATAAAGCATATATGGAATTTAGGTCCAAGTTCTCACCTAACTGTTGCAGCTAGAGGACATGGCCACTCACTTCAAGGGCAAGCACAAGCTGAAGAGGGAGTTGTGATCAATATGGAATCACTGAATGTTGAAGAAATTAAGGTGTATGGTGGAGAATTTCCTTATGTGGATGTGTCAGGAGGTGAATTATGGATAAAGATTTTGCATGAGACATTGAAGTATGGTTTGGCACCAAGATCTTGGACAGATTATTTGCATCTGACAGTTGGTGGTACTTTATCCAATGCTGGTGTTAGTGGTCAGGCTTTTAGGCATGGTCCACAGATCAGTAATGTTCAGAAGATGGAGATTGTTACAGGTTGGTACTTTGGTGAGAATGAGAAAAACTATTTTTATTTTGTGAACAAAGGTTAACGGTTGGAAAAAAGGGGAAAACCATACTCTAGTATTCTTGATAGAGAACCTACTATTTTGTCTCTTGTGAATTAATATTTCACTTGACACTAAAATGTTTTCAAACACGATGAGCACTGACACGTTGACACTGGTAATTTTTTGAGAAAACACAGTGATTGAATTTAATGATATGTTCATTGTTAGACTTCGAATATGTCTTTAATAAAAAGTGTCGGTGTTACGTAGCTGACAAGATAATTCCCTATAACCCTTGGTTTAAAATACAGTTGCCTCGTGACTCTTAATATTTTAAAAAATTATGATAAAAGCTGATGTGGTTTCGATCGCTACATGTCGCGTTGCGGTTGTAGAGACATCAAAAACTTTGGATTGTTTTTTCAACTTATGTTTGGTAGTCAAATAAGAAAGTACCAACTAATAATAAGGCTTTAAATAAATTTTTCAAGAAAATTAAACAAAAATGCTTTCTTTTAGATGATTAAAAAAAGGATTGTTGATGAATGAATGCAGGAACTGGAGAGGTGGTAAATTGTTCTGAAGAGCAAAATGGTGAACTCTTTTACAGTGTACTTGGAGGATTAGGACAGTTTGGCATTATAACAAGAGCAAGAATCTTGCTAGAGCCAGCACCTACCATGGTAATAATTCATTTTATAGGATGTTAGAAACAAGCAAGGTTCTTTAATATTCAACTATGAAGTATAGACACTTCTCGGATAAGGCGTGTCCCTGTGTCCGACACCGACACATATAATTACATTGAATTATTTGATTTTCTAAAACATTTGGTTGTGTCGGTGTCCGTGTCGTGTCTGGTGTCCGTGCTTCAT
This sequence comes from Medicago truncatula, assembly GCF_003473485.1. Lineage (NCBI taxonomy): Eukaryota > Viridiplantae > Streptophyta > Magnoliopsida > Fabales > Fabaceae > Medicago > Medicago truncatula. The sequence continues at coordinate 12,392,743 of NC_053044.1, read as the reverse complement.
AGATATTCATCATTGGTTTTGCATGTTTCAATTTTCACCACAAAATGTTTTTCCTATTGTTATGAACAGGTAAAATGGATTAGAGTGCTATATTCAGATTTCACAGCATTCACTAAAGACCAAGAGAAACTAATATTTGCAGAAAAAGCTTTTGATTACATTGAAGGATTTGTGATAAAAAACAGAACTGGCTTGTTAAATAATTGGAGATTATCCTTCAATCCACAAGATCCTGTTCAAGCTAGCAAGTTCAAATCAGATGGAAGAACCCTTTTCTGCCTTGAATTGGCCAAATACTTCAATATGGAAGAAACCTTGGAAGTAAATCAGGTTAGGAAACAATGACTCAACCTAAACATTAGTTTTATGCAAAAAGTCATAATCAATATGGGCATGCCTAAACACTTGTGAGAGACTTGTCTGAGAAAGCTTAAAGAAACATCTCATGGCATGTATCAGCTTATTTTGATAAGCTGTTCAAGATAGCTTATGAAAACAGCTTAAATTTATTTTATTTCTTATTATGAAAATAGCTTATGCATAAGTAACTTATATGAGAAACACTTATGCTATAAGCAATAAATTAAATTCTTTACCAAATTCTCTCTCTCATTTTAAATTAATGGTGGAGATTTCAATAGATCGTCACATCATATGAGAGAATTGATCATTCCCATAAAAACGGTCTCTTCACCTGTAAACGTAAAACTGTATACATCTACCCACCTCAGACTACACCTGTGGAGCATAGACTGCCCAAAATAATCAATTAATTGTTAGACAAAATAATTAAAAAATAATAAAACTATTTCTCTCTAATCATTATGTTTCCCTAAATAATCAAATAATTGTTAGACAAAATAATTAAAAAATAATTAAACTATTTCTTACTAATCATTATGTTTCTTTTTTATATATATGCAGGATATTCAGAAACACTTGTCCCACTTGAACTTTATCCCATCAACACTTTTTCAAACAGAAGTCACATATGTGGACTTTTTAGACAGAGTACATATCTCAGAAGTAAAATTGCGTTCAAAAGGTTTGTGGGATGTTCCACATCCATGGCTCAATCTTTTCATACCCAAAAGCAAAATACACAATTTTGCAGAGGTAGTATTTGGCAATATCGTCAAGGAAACAAGCAATGGTCCTGTCCTTATTTACCCAGTACACAAATCAAAGTAAGGTTCTCAAAACAATTTCAAAATTTAAGTATCTATATTAACGCTAACTTATGCTCTAATGACACATGTTAAGAATTCGTTTACAGTGGAAGAAACAATTTTAACTTTTTAAAAAATAGAATGTTGTATTTCCCCATCTTAGATTCTTGAGAATTTTAATTGTAGATGTGAAACAAACGCCCATTAGAATATATGTTGACATTTCCCCTATTATAATATTTGACACAAGATTCTTTCAAAAAAAAAAAAATTTCATACAAGATACTAGAACAAATTCAAGTTTCACATTGAATAGAGATAAACATAGTGACACTCTCCACCTTAGTGTCAATTTTGTAAGGATCATTATCGCTAACATGAGGTTTGGATAACTAAACTAGTTTGAGATATGAGACTAAAGAAGTTGAGGAGTTATAGCTCAGAGTTCAAACCTTAGCAAAGAGGAAAAATATATATTAACATAACAGTTGACATACTAACATTGATCCATTAAAAAAAATATATGCTATAATATTAAAGACCATCAATCATGTCATCCATCAAATCATCTATGCACCAATTCCAATAATGCTAGACATGGGCGTGTATATAAGACAATCAAGTACCAAATTAAAATGAAATAAGATATAATGGCACTTTTAACCTTATTGTATGGATGAGTTAGATCAAATATTACAACACAATACAAACACAATTTGAATTTTGATTCTATAACCATGATTCCAATGTTTAAGCATATAATAATTTAAAATATAATGTTATCTGCAGGTGGGACAAGAGAACATCAGTTGTTATCCCAGATGAAGATATATTCTATTTAGTGGGATTTCTTGCCTCATCCAGTGGACCTGATGAACTTGAACATATTTTAAGTCAAAACAAAAGAATTTTAGAATATTGTGAAAGAGCCCATCTTGGAGTAAAGCAATATTTGCCCCACTACACTACACAAGAAGAATGGCAGACACATTATGGTCATAAATGGGAGATTTTCAAGCAAAGAAAATCTATTTATGACCCATTGGCTATACTTGCACCTGGCCAAGGAATATTTTCTAAATCAATAACTTTCTCATGACAGCAGCTACATTTAATTCTATTTTATTTATATGAAAAGGAACAAGCCTTGCATATAATGTGTGTGGAAGCAAGGCAGAAGAGTCAAGTCAACTAAGGAGATCAAACGTTTCAAATATGAAGTATCATAGGATTTCAAAAAATATATACCTGCTGTATATATTCAATTTTGTAAACAAATCCTTATTTTATTTCTTTATGTAACCCGTTTCAAGAAAGAAAGTATGTTATTTTACATGCATGTCACGTAATTTTTGTTTTGAGTAAAAAATAGATAACATTTTATTTCGAAGAGGGTTACAAAATCCCTAGTGGGACATGTTAATTAGTGATCATGAGACACTTCTTAAGAAAACAAAACAAAAAATCAATTTTGTAATAAAATTAATATTTTTTTACTTTTTTTAAAGGTTGATTACACAAATTCTAATATATTTTTACTATATTATATTTGGTTATTTAACAAGTGAGACACTTCCTAGCATTTTTCAATTTATTATCCACCAACCAAGTTGTCATATCAACAATGCAGCGCTTTAACTTTGAACCTGAGGTATGAGTCAAAAGATTACCAATTGGACCAACATATTTCCATGTGTTACAAAAATGTTATAAAATTAGACAGATATAGGTCGACCTTATGAAGAACAAACATCTACACCTTGATAGGTTTGACGCTTGGTGGACTGTGGACTGGTATGGAGGATCATACCACGTGGACTCTCCTATATATTGACTAATCAACGTGTACAACTCAGTTTGATTGTATGGGTCGTGTGAGTTCCACTTGCTTAGCTCAGGTTGATTGTTCATGTCAGGTGAGCTCCACTGTTAACATCACTAGTTCTCTCTCAGGTTGTTGTCCTCCTCTTGAAGGTATCTCATAACACGCCACGCGTACTGAACGGACGTGAGTTGTGTACCCTTACCTCCACGCGCCTTGTATGGATGAGCAATGCAAAGAAACATGATTAGCTCCACGATCCTAGTACATATGAGCTATATGGGCCTCAGATGGTTAATGGACCTGAACATCCAAAGAAAGACCCATAGGTCAAGAAAGTGAGGCCTATAAAAGGAGACACCTAGAAAGCAGTTAGAGGGATCGAGTTCATTATCTTGAAAGTGTATTTTCATTTAAGTCTTTGAATGTGAGAAAAATACAGAAGGGGGGTTGAATTGTGTTAGCTTTTTCTTCTTTTTAAAACTAATTCCAGAGTTCAGAGTCTGATAGAGTTCAGAGTCTAGAACAATGTTCAGAGTCTTATGCAGCGGATAATGTAGAGAGAGAGAGAGAGAGAGAGAGAGAGAGAGAGAGAGAGAAGAGAAAGACACAAAGCAATTATACATGTTCCTTCCACAATTCGGAAGTAGTCCTGTCCCCCTTGCACTTCCAAGGAGAGTTCACTAAAATCAATATCACAATTGGTCAAACACAAAAGCAAGAGACTTCAAACTACTCAAGCAAAAAAGCAAGATGTTTCCTATGCTCAAGCACAAACGCAAGAGTTTTCCTATGCTCAAGCACAAGAGCAAGAAACTTCTGAACAAACACAATTACACAAAAAATGTTTGAGGTTTGAACACTTGATATACAATCAGTGGTGTTCACAATACAAATCAGATATAGACTCTTAAGACTCTATAGTTTCTAAGATATGAAAGTTGTTAAGAAATTATAAGTGAACTTTGATGTGAAAACAATTTCAGCAAAGTTTTGGCACTTGTAAAATTGATGTAAGTGTCTTACAATCTTCAAGTCTTCACTCCTTTATATAGAGGTGTGAAAGAGACGTTGTTTATTGTCAGCACATCAAAAGAGTCGTTGTTGAAGCTTGATAATCACCAATGATCTGTGTTAGCCTGTAATTTTGACAGGCTCATTTAATATGGTCAACACTTGTCCGACCTTTAACTTTGCAGGAATCGAAGGCCTTCTCATACTCAACTTAAGGATTTCGACAAGATAGCAGGCTAGCTCGCGTAGCTTGAAGTTCGACAGGACAAGGCTGAAAGAGAGATCACGTCGAAGTAAAGCATTCATGGCGGGAAAGCACGATTTCAAGCTTAAAGACGGTTTCCTTAGTGGGAACGTTGGGCAAGCAGTTGCTCAAGATGGAGGAAGTGTTGATCATGGGATTAGTGGTTCGCCCGTTAGTTATTTTAGTATAAATAAGTCTTTCCAAGTCGGAAAATGGGTCGCAAATCATTTATAGAATTCTACAACACTCAAACTACCAGCGTCTAGGGAAACGAGTTATACAAAATGTATGTAAACTGATTTGTAGACCACCTTTATTTTTAATGCAATGCATTTTACCTTTCCTTTAAGTTTATGTATGTCATACCCAAATTTTTGACCTAAAATTCTCGTTTTTATTCGTCTTTTGGATCGGCACTGTTTGTCGTTTCAGACGAAATTTAGGCTTTGAACATGGTCAGTCTACCCTCTAGAAGCTATACTTAAAGCACTAGTTGTTATTTATTTATTAGGAATATGTATAACATATATAATATTGAGAGGGATGTCAAATTTTGTTATAATATGTAGAAATAGTTAGATGAGTATATAACACAATGAGCAAATAGATAAAAAGAATTAGGGTTATATTAGTTACTTGTGGTACACGTAGTTACTACATAGTACATTTGTATAGTACAATCAGTTTGTGTGTACATTAGCATAGCTATAATACGGTATCATTTTCCTCTCTAAGAGGTTGTTACAATTCTAACTGTTTTCCGTTACGTTCATCGCAATCTTCATCTTCTTCCTTGATTTTCCAGCGTTTGTTCGCATTTTCTCGTTGCTTTATTGGTGATTTCACTGTTGATTCTCTATTATTTCGTCTATTTTCTTGCAATTTTTGCATTTTCTCTACACAAACTTCTTTTTTTCGTTATCTTCTTCATCTTTGATTCATCATGCCTCCTCGTCAGAATCCACAGATTCTTCAACAGAATCAAGTTAACATTGATTCAATCTTTTATGTTCATTTTAGTGAAGGTCCAAATTCCGTCACAGTTACAACTCTTCTCACTTGTTCGAACTACTTAGCTTGGAGTAGATCCATGCAACGAGCTCTTGGTGCGAAAACAAGCTCGTCTTCATCAACGCATGGGAATGTTGCAATCATCTCATGCATTCCTGTATACTCAACTATGTATCTCCTCAAATTGCGCAACTCAACTTTTTTAAACATTAGCAAGGAACTTGTGCATTTACACGAGTGTTTTTTATTTTTACACATGCGTGCAAAAATAAAAAAAGAAAGGAATTGAATAAAATATGAAAGTATAACCGAAGGGTAATATGAGATCAAATAAACAATTATGTTGTAACCAAAAAAAAAATTATGTTAATTTTTCTCGTCAAAGTGATAAATATAAAATTTATAACTTATAAAAACAATATACACTACTAAAAAAATTGGGAATAGAGACGGGCAAAATCCGTCTCTAAAATGAAAAAAATCTGTCTCTATACGTCTTAGAGACGGAATCAGAGACGGAACAGGGTCTGTCGTTGTTTTCGTCGTCTCTAAACACTGTAGAGACATAATTTTATTTTCCATCTCTGAAAGTTAAGAAGAATCCTTCTCTGCAGAGACGGAAAATACCGTCTCCAATATAAATAAACCGTCTCTAAAATTTTGTCACAAAGGTTAAAATTTCCGTCTCTATTAATTAATATTCCATCTCAACAGAGACAAATGGAAATTCCATCTCTAAATTTTTTTTTTAATAAAATTATTTGACTCAATATTGTCACTGTTTAGTGCTAAAACAATGTTTAAAATATTCATCGTGTATGCTAGATTTAACTCAAACTTTCAAGAATGCCAATAATATTTTGATACCTTAGGAGAATTCATAAAAACAAAATATCATCACAAAATATTAAAGGTAACTAAACTAAAGTTTATCATCAATCCACCTAGTAGTTACCAAGATAAGTTTACCATCAATCCACTTAGTAGTTACCAACATAAAGTTGTCTAAAATATAAAAGACCATGATATGTTTGATCTAACAAAAGATACCAAAATAAAAGCAACCAAGCTAAAGTTCTTCTATCTAGTTGTCACCATTATCACCTTCTCCTTCTGGCAGAATTGAAGTGTTCATATTAGGCACAATATTCCCAATCATTTGCTCCAAGCGCTCCATCTTCTGTTTTAGCGTTTCTTGTTCAAGATTTTTCTTTTCAAGTTCAGCGGTTAATGCTTCAATCTTATCCTCCATAGCAGCAACTTTTTCAGAAGAAGGTACATCGGTAGAAATTGAGCGTGATGGTCTCAAAGATTCTTTGACAACAACAGCTTGAGATCCTAATCCAAATATGCGCCCCTTCTTGTTAATGCCTCCAACAATTTCCATATAAATATCATTGTGAATTTCTTCAGTAGGTTGTTGACTACTATTCTCACCACTTTGAGAGTGTTTCTCAAACATTTGAGTTTGGTACATTTCCTGCGAAAAAGAGTTACTATTAGTAATATAATTTAGATAATCTTTGTTGTTTTGTTAATGCGTACTTTGCTTTTGGCTTCTTAAGCTTTCCCTATCCAACATCTTGTAGCTCCAAATCTTTCCTTCTACAAATATCTGCCAAGTCGAATCTAGCATTAAAAGTGTCCTTTGTTTTTCCCTTGGTGTCCATAACAGTATATAAGATATTAAGAAATACATTTCTTTCAATATGCATGACATCTAGATTATGTGGGAGAAGATTTGTCTTCCAATATGGCAACTGCCAAAAGATGGTTTGTTTGGTCCAATTGTGGAGAAGTCCATACCCTGGAAAATCATCATATGGAGGTCCAATTATGCTCGGTAAATCCTTGACCCTTTCCTACATTTCTTCACCGATCAACCTTTTTAGGGGTGATGATGTCTCATCTTTACTCTTCCTAAAAGCAGTCTTATTCCTCCTATAGCAATGATCAGGTGATAAGAATTGGCGATGACAGTCAAAAAAAGTTGTCTTGTGACTATGTTGAAGGGTAAATGCTTTCGTAGACTCCATACAAATAGGACATGCAAGCCTTCCCATTGTCATCCAACCCGACAACATCTCATATGCAGGAAAGTCATTAATTGTCCACAATAAACAAGCTTTCATGACAAAATTCTGTTGTAATGAGACATCATATGTCATCACACCAGAATTCCACAAAAGTTTAAGGTCGTCTATCAGTGGCTGCATATACACATCAATTCTCCCTTTTGGATTAGAAGGGCCTGAAATTAAAACAGTTAAGAATAAGAACTCTCTTTTCATGCACATCCAAGGTGGAAGATTGTAAGGAGTAATAACCACTGGCCAACATGAATATGTTCTATCTGTTTTATCAAATGGGCATCAGCACACAACCCCAACCTCACATTTCGAGGGTCCTTTGCAAATTCAGGATAGCTTTCATCAAAATGCTTCCAAGCTTCTCCATCAGCTGGATGAGATAAATATCCATCGTCTCTTGTAACATCATGATGCCACCTCATTTGGCTTGCAGTTTGCATTGAGGAATATAGTCTTTGAAACCTTGGGATAATAGGGAAATACCACATCTTTTTTAAAGGAACATCTCTAATCTTGCCATTTCTAGTGACACTTTTGTAACGGTTTTCGCCGCATATTTTACAATTACGGAGATTCTTATCTTCCGGATAGTAGTAAATCATACAACCATTTGGGCATTAATGAATTTTTATGCAACCCAATTCAAGCTTTTCCACCGATTTCTTTGCACGATAGTAGTTTTTAGGCATTCGATTGTCATTTGGCAATGCTTTCCCCATAAACTCTACCCATTTATTAAAGCAATTATGTGGGTTATTGAAGTCAGACTTTATACTTAATGCTTGTATTGCAGCTGACAGTTCTGAATAACTTTCACAACCGTTATACAAGGGAGCTTGTGCAGCTTTCAACATCTTAAAAAAACTTTCTGCTTGTGGGTCAGGATCCTCCCTTATTTGTTCTGGACAAGCAAACTCTTCTTGCTCAAGATAATAACCAAGAGATGGTCCAGCTGCATCCATTACCATTTGCTCAAAGTTATTGAAGTCTTCCTGTATCCCAATGCTTCCATAATAGGAGTTGTTTGAAACCGCTGGCATAACCGAAGGCCTTTGTTCACCGTGGCTACTCTAGTAATAGTAATCCTCCTTAAACCCCTTCATACAAAGATGTTTCATGACATCGTCAACTGACTGAGGCTTTCTACACTTGCATATTTTACATGGGCATCTCAACTTTCCTACTTTTTTGAAATCATCTTGTGCACAAGCAAACTCAACAAACTCACAAACCCCGGCCAAAAACTCATCTATAACTCTACTATTATCGGGACGCATCCTATTATCCATCCACTTGCGATGTTCAGGAATCTCCATTCTATATTGAAAAATTGGTAGCATGTTAGTTATAATAGTTAATAGATTTATGTGTTTTTATTTCTCATATTGATAATAGCAAGGGGATACAATAAAATAAAATAGAAAAGCATTCACATTCAAAACTTCAATACGAATTGAACAAAATATTTAGTGCTAATTAATAACAAAAATCAAAAACATAAAACTGTAAAAAAAATAAAAAAAGGTAGTAAATAGGAACATAATACTTAGTAGATAATTTCCAGCTTTCATAAAACAATAGTTCTGTCTAAGATTATTAGCATTTGGTTTCATCTTAATTTTAAGGTGAAAATCAGGTAATCCACATCCAGTAAAACATGGAAGTTGCAATCTAATAACAAATAAAATCTCATTTAAGGTTCATTACCTGTCTGAAAAGAACGAGAGGCTCTTATGGCTCAGATCTGACAAGCTCCTCTATAGATTTTGTGTAATTGGAAATCAAATCTCTGAAATAGAAGAAAACAACATGTATTTAGAATCTATGAACATAACCAAACAGAAATATTTAATACAATTTTTACAGACCTTCGTTGATTTTTACAGAATCTATGAAAACATGAAGTTGTAAAATTACCACAAAGTAAAGGAATTATGAATAAACTGAAATTCACATAGGAAAAACATTACAATTTTTTTTTTTTGAAAAGAGTATCTAAGAAACTAAAATGACATAAAACACATGAAATAGGGAGAAGCCTTGATCCCATAACACCATTACCCTGTACAACACAGACACGATACAACACTAACACGTTGACGCCAACACTAACATGTTGACGCCGATAATAATTTAAGAAAACACGTTGACATCAATAATAATTTGAGAAAATGAAACAATTGAATGCAATCATTCTGAGATTTTATACATACAGTATACTTTCGTTCAAACAACTTTAAAGAAAATGTTGAAGAATCTCAGGGTATCATCTAATGAACTCAACAATATAAATCCAATTAATAAACCTTAAAAATAATCAAAATACACATGAAAAAAAAAAGTGAAATTTTAGAAACTTTCTCACCAATTTTTTTCTCACGTGTAAACCCAATTTTTTTTTTTAACCAAAAAAAAAACCCCAATTATTTTCACAACACTAATTTAGCAATTGGGTTTCACAGCTCCAATTTAGATATCAGTATTTTCTAATTCACATAAGAAATTTAGCAACAAAAAACATGAAGAAAAAAAAAAGTTGAAATTGATAAACATTAAATTACCTAATATTTTTTACAAAGAATCTCGAATTGGTATTTGGTTTGTCTTTGTAACCCAAAATTGGAATTAGGGCTTGAAATTGGGAATAAGAGAAATTGATGGAAGTGAACTGTTGGTAATTGAGGAGAAGGGTGAATTGGGGTTGTTGGTAACAGGGTTTGAAATTAAGAATAAGAAGAATTGATGGAGGGTGAGCTATTGGAAGGAAGAAACATGGAGGTGAGATGGTGGTGAGAACAATCAAAGAGAAAAGGGGAGAACAAAGAAGAACGTGAGAGTGAAAGTGGGAAGTGAAGTTTTTTTTTGGTGAATTATTATTATCTTATATTATTATTATATTATATTATTAAATAAAAAAAATAAAAAAAGCATACCAAAGTTATGCTGGGCGGGCTCCTTCAAAAAAAGTGGGCGGCTATTGAAATATTTTGGTTGGAAAAATGGAAAATTCGTTAGAGACGGAAAACTTCCGTCTCTGCTAAAAGTTTGACTATTTCAATAACTAGTTGACCATTTAGAGACGGACATAAAGACGGAATACATTAGATACGGAAAAAATTGTCTCTAAATTCCGTCTCTAAATGTCCTTTTATATCATCCATTATAAATCTAGTTAGTTAGAGACGGATTTAAAGACGGAAAATCGTTGAGACGGAAATTTCCGTCTCCTAATACTTTTTACCGTCTCCAATTCCGTCTCTGATAGAGATAAATCTAATTCCGTCTCTAAATTCTGTCGGTATTTCAGCTTTTTCTAGTAGTGATAATGGAACATTACAAAATTTTATTGATAAAACTTCTAAAAAAAAAAAATATTGATAAATAAAAATAGAGTAAGTTACAATTAAGAATAGAGTAAATTACATTATTTCAACAAAAAAAAAGAGTATATTACGTAAATTAATTACGAGTTGCAATTTAATTTATATTTCCAACGTATACAATAGACTACATTTTCAACAATCCATTCTAACGTATATTACGTAAATTAAAGGATATTTAATATGACTACATTTTCTTGACCAAAAATAAATAAATAAAATTGCACCCAACTCTGGTTCTCAACAATCCATTCTTTTATAATAAAATATACATTTCATCGAATTTCTATATAAATAAAAAAATACACTCTCATCCCTTCTGATGTAAAATATATTAAAGAAAATAACATTTTTATTCCCTAAAATATAGTTGAATTATATTCTTCCCACCTTTTTGTTAAAATCTATGTTTGTCTCTCCGTTAAACACTTTAATCCATTTTAATATAATCAAATTTTTAAGACATTCATATTTCATTTCTATATTTTTTTTATTTACACTTTCGTTAACACCCTATTATAAACTATGAATCAATAAAAGTAAAAATAAAAATAAAAGACTAATTATTAAAGCCCGTAAAAAGGGCTAGTCAAAATTAAACTTTATACAAAAAATCATAAAAATTAATAATAAAATATTCAAATTTAATTATCATAGAAATTTGAAGTTATAGAGAAAAGAAAAATTATTTTTTAAATGATGGCTTCAAGTTTTTTTAACAGAAAATGGCAGTGTAAATTTAATTTTTATTATAAAAATATTTAATTATCTTAAAATGGAATATAGTGTAATATATATTTAATTCTCAAGTGTAATATAAGCGTCTCATATGGAATGTTACAAAAAATTTGTCTATATAATATTATTCATTCTCACATGATTTGCATGAATTTAATTATCATATTTAATACATGAAGATCAAGTGAGAATGAATCATTTAACAAGATATATTGAAGGTATTGAGAATGTAGTTGTTAGTGTTCTTGGTGACTCAAAGTCATATTTTAGAGATGAGAATAAGGGAGAATCAATTTTGTATGATTTATCTAAAATTTAAAATTGATTTACTTTATCATTTAAACACAGTAATATGCTGCTTGTGTTTTGACTATTTCTTTAATTAAAATCCGTAATACTTAGATTCATAAATTAAAAGTAAAACATCCCTAAAAAAAAAAAAGTAAAAGTAAAACTATCAATGTTAGATAAAGTTCAAAATTAAATTTAAAAGTATCTAAGTTTTGATATCTAATTTTAATAATATTAAACTAAATTTGATATTATCATAGCATATTTTCCATGAGTTACTCAAAAAAAAAAAATAGCATATTTTCCATGAGAATTAGAGGGATAAGGTCAAATCTTAAATTTCAATCCAACTTTCAATGTTTAAAAGTACCATCATATACCAAACATTTTTGACACAATAAACAATGTTTAATTTTAAAAAATAAATAGTAACAAAAAAATAAAATTATTTAAACAAAATAATAAAAAATAATATCAAATATCAATCATATAAAAAATTGAAGATAAAAGTGCTTTAATAGAGAGAATTGAATCACCAAAAAGAAAAGATTTGAATAGTATAACACATAAGAATAATTTTAGATTTTTGTTTAGTGTTGAAAATCATTATCTGGTAATATTATATAACTAGGTTCTAAGTACTAAATTACATGTTAAAAAGACTGACTTTCTATAATTCATTCAATTGTATCAAATTTATAATAATGGTTTGTTTATGTGGAGGTAATATTATACATGTCCTGTTTTACTCTAAAGTGTAAACTACAAATTTTTAAGTACTAAACCTGCAGGGGTTGGTCGGCCTGATGATGAAGCCTTTAGATTTAGAGTGTGCTCCTCAGGTGCCAATAATTCATGTGTTGGGGTAGTTCATACAAAGTTGTTCTCCGACTTAATTGTAGCCAGGGCCGTCCCTGTAAAATAGGAGGCTCGACTCTCTTTTTAAAATAGGTCCTTAGTAAAATAAAATGTAACTTTTTTGTGTAGTTAAACTTCATTAAAAAAATGAAATCAGAAGAACTTCTAAACATGAAAGGAATTAAAAAAAATTAATTGAAAGAGGTGAAATTTATCTTACGGTGTCGTTTGAATTTGGCACTCCTCTGTTGTGGAAAAGGGTAAAACAAATGGTTTATGCGGGAAAAAAAAATGATTGTTGTGATTCTTCCAATGAAATAGCTTTTCAAATTGACTGATTAAGTGATTATACAAATTAAGAGTGGTTTGATAGGATCGAATGTATGTACAAAAAGGAGAACTAGAGTTTAGAAAAAAACTCAACGTGGACCGAAAAAAGAAAAGGATATCATACATTTTTTTTATTTAAGTGTAGGGTGGGTATTAAACTTAAATTTTTGTTCGAGGTTCGGACTGGTTGAACACCTTGCACTCTCCCAAAGCGGGGCTTGATTGTGGCTCCCCCGCTAGTGGATAGTGGAATTGGGCATCTGGATTAGTGGGTCTTTGGGCCGTACACTAAGTTCCCACAAAAAAAAAAAAGGACATTTAAGTTATATGGTTTAAAACTTTGACCAAATACATTCAGATGCCAAGGAAAACCAGTGCTGATGTTTTGTTTATTTGTTTAAGATAAGATGACAAGACAAACATAAGGTAGAAGCATTTACAATAAAATAAACTTTGAAGAATTGTATAATAGAAAAGGTATTTGATCGTTTATTATAAGATGAATACATCAGAAAAATGCTTTTACAGTATGGAGCAGTAGACATCAGAAAAATGTGGATCAAGTGTCCAATTTTAACTTCCTTAAAAAATGTATTAATAAATAGGAAACAACATTCTACCATGAGACATATACCTTGTCTATGGAGAGGAACATAGATTTTTCTAGTTGCTAGAAAATGATCAACAGAAAAGGGCATTTTGTAGATTCAGATTTTTTCAGTCTGAAACCATATTGTCTTTGTGAACAATGTCTCTTATTTATCTTTATATTGAATGCTTTCATCTTAAATCAATCAGGGACTTCAGCTTCTTGAAGCGAGAAAAAAAAAAAAAGACAAACCAAAGGGCACTTTCCTTGCCTTATCAAGTTACCAATGACAACCCTATTAACAACAAAAGAACGAAAATGATCGACGCAACATTCACCCAATATTATAAGTTTAATCTCTACTAGGATCAACAATATGATTTTAAAAAATGAAACTCATTTAATAATCAACTAGGATTCTTCAAAAAAAAAAAAATCAACTAAGATTGATTATCTTCATTCGTGCTGGCATAGATAGTGGTAATTTCTAACTGCTTTTAGTGTGGTCCAGGCAGACAAATTTCAGAAATTGTATTTACTTTATCCATTTAAATGTATACAATATCTGATTACTATCCATGCAAGCCATACTTATACTTAGTTTTAAGTCAGCATTAGTGATTAATTCAGCATTCAAGCCCAAATAATCAAAATTAACACCTTAGTTGATACAAACTTAAGTATTCTAGAAAAAGTTTGAATCTAACCCAAATTTCAGCATGTGGTTCTTGGAATAATAGTTGTAGCATAAGCTAGTTAAAAGTGTACCATATTTGAATTAGCGGTGAACATCAAATCTTATACAGAGGGCATGTTATATAAATAGACATTGAAGATATTACCTTGGGATGGATATATTTTACTCAAATAAGTTGACATTGCTTTGAACCAATAATCAATGTAGACTCTTATTATTTTACTTATACTTATTCCATTTATTTCTACTTCTACTTTTAGCTATTATTTACTTGTTGAAAATTGCGGAATAGAGGCCTGCAGACCCATCAAGTGATTTTAACAAAAAAAAGATATACATGACATAAGTATCAGCTAACCAGCTGGCCTCATATTCTGTCTTGCTATAACTCATGTTCATAGTCCGAATTTGTACACTTACAGAAACAAACTACTTTCCTACTTTAGCAATTATAATAAACGATTATACCCATCAAACCTCGCAGGTTACCTTTACTAAATATAGGACATGATTCAAGTGAAAGAAAAAAAACACCCAGAACGAATCAGCATCTAAAGAATGAATTTATACCTCAATTTCTACATCTCTGAGAAGTCCATTGACACAAGCTCAAACGACAGTGACCAAGCAGGGTTGACTTGATAATATGGAGCCTCAGCCACCTTACTATTAATCTGGATTCCCCAACCTGGCTTCACACTGCAAGATTGGAACATTTTTTGATCAATGTCTAAAATTAAAGCATCCAGTAAATCTATAACTTCATCATGCATATGAAAATACCAGTAAGGGGTCTAGTTGTATCTTCTAACCTGACAAAAATCTGTTGAAGGATAATTTTTCTTCAGAACTATACATACTTAAAGCAAATGATGCTGAAACATCAGGATGCCTTGTAGGTCTGATTATGCGTAATAAAACACTGTCTACATTTGTTGAATAATCTACACAGATCTGATAATGTAACTCGATAGTACTTTTAGGATCAACGATATTTTCCCACCTGAAGTAAACAAATTAAAACGGCTTAGATTAATGAAAGAGATGTGATTCCAAACCTGGTTTCTTCTGCAAAATTGATGCAATAACTAGGTTTTATAAAACAAAATTGCAGACAACACAAGATAAATTGTCCAAGTCACTAAACTTTTGAAGTTTACTCTTGGGAACAGAAGAATGGTCCCACTAATCAGAGTTTAACTCATAATATCATTAACTTATCCAAAGATTGATCATCGGTTTTGTCTAGAATGTCAAAAATCTTGGACCCGTCAGATGATTTGAAAATCCCAAGTAACGGCCAACACTCCTATTTTATTAAGTGTGTAAATTATATGTAAACCTGGTCTACGTCATAAATAACAATGAAAATTGACTATATTACATATCTCAAATTTTTTAAAATTTTGAATCCTTCTTGGACGATTACATAAAAGAAAAACATACCTGAAATGGAAGAGAGATTCTTCCTTTCCGATGGCTCATATTGTCACTATACCATTTATTTTTACGACAGGGATGTGAGAGATCTTGGACAAATGATCATTTCTCTTAGTGGCATACCTTGATTTTAACAGCGGACAGTGGCTAATGCTCAGTAACTTAAGAGAGGAAGGAAACCCAGACCTTGGCAGTAACCCAAGTCTTGGACAATCATCAAATTCCAGTGTTTCCAAAGAGGAAGGAAACATATCCGGCAACGACATAAGTTTTGGACAATTTATAAAGACAAGTGATTTCAGAAAAGAAGGAAAAAAGTCTTTACATGTCTCAAGCGTTGAACAACATTTAAATGAGAGATTTTTCAGAGTGGAGATGTGTTGAAGCCTATTTCCTTTTAACCGCATCATTTCAGTGAGATTAGTTATTGTCAAAGACACAAGTAAAGGGGGCAGCAATTTCTTTTTCAGCAAGGTGTTAACAATATTATCACCTCCAATATGTAAATCAGACAAGAAACAAAGGCTTTGGAAACCCCATTCAGTCACAGGTGTAGCTAACCCCAGGGATTCAATATGCATAAATTGTAACTTGGGAGGGAGACAAGCTACTTCGCAACATAACGATAACTTGTCTAGAGTCAAGCTTTTAAGAACAAAGAGAGTGTCCATCCGTTGTGGCAGTGATCTAAGGGATTTACAGTTACTGACCTTGAGTGATTGGAGAGTAGACAGGGAGAGGGAGCTATTTTTTTCTGAAATAAAAATGGACTTAAGACTGCTACAGCCTTCAATGGAAAGAATTTGGAGCACAGGAAAACCATTCAGTTGAAAGGAGGTAAGTGAATCACAACAATTTTTTAACTCTAAAGTCACAAGTGATGTGTAATTGCTCCATGTTTCAGGACGCAAGAATGCTAAATTCTGACACTCATCTATACGAAGTGACTGCAACGAAGTGGGAAGACCATTTGCTGGAAATGCAGTGAGAGAGGAAATATAAATGAGATCCAAGTGTTGAAGACAAGTGGAGCTCATAAACATGTTAGGAAGAGATAGTAGTTTGTTAAAGCCAAATATTGTTGAAACCTGCAGATGACATGGAGAATCATTTCCAAGCAACGACAATTCAGGGGAACCTTGACACATCAAATCTAAAGATTTAACTGAGGAAAGCCAATGCAGAGTAGATAGTGTAGCCGGAAAATGATTACACCAAAGTATTGTAATTTTCTCTATGGAAGGAAGATGACTAGGCAAATGTCCCCTCAGTTCAGTACAGTCCCTAAGCATCAGAGTTTTAAGACGAGGAAAAGGAAACTTGCTGCCTCTGAAGGAAATCCATTCCCTCCAACTAGGCATACTATTAAATTCTAGCTTCTCAAGAGATGGAAATGGTTGGAACGGGGAATTAGTACTTCCCCCTGTCATGCCATAGAACTCTGGGCCAATTGTTTCCACTCTACTCATACCATCGATCTTCAACTCTTTGAGAAAAGGTACTTGTCCTAGTGGAGGAAGTGTTATGCAATACTCACAAGATTTGATGGAAAGGTACACCATGTTAGAAAACGAACAATCCCCCAACCAACTTGGAAAGCTTATCCCACCATAGAATTTAATGCTCAATTTCTTCAAGTTTATTGATGGTTGTAACTCATTAAGAATAACTTCATTTGTTGGCGATTCTTCAGTTTGTTGATCCCAGTATACTTCTAATTCCTCAAGGTGTACTTTGTGCTTTAAGTTGGCATCACACGCCTCACTCACATCAATGGCATTCTGTAGGTTCTTGATGCAAAGTTTTCCCCGTAGGTTAGGAAACTTCCCAAGCTCTCTGATACTTAACCCAACTTTTTGCTTGCCCACTAGAAAAACAGTTAGTGTTTGAAGGTTTTCTAGTCTGACAATTTGCATTGGCATCTTCTTTATCTTTGTATAGCTAATATCTAGGTGACGCAAATTTATCAACTTTCCAACATGTATCGGCAATTCAATGAGTTTCCAGCACCCTGATAAAAGTAAAGTTTGCAAATAGTAAAGGTCACATGTTGTATCTGGCAAGCATTTGATGTCAGTGTGGGAGAGATTCAGATACCGCAGTTGCACCAACTTATTAATTGAATTTGGTAGCACCGTGATGTTATAATTTGATAAGGATAACATACGCAACCTTTTAATTGAAGGTATCAAATCATCAATCACTTTACATGATAAGTAAGATTCTTGCAACCTAGAACCAATGGGTAGGAAACTTCGCAAGCATTTGAAATCGAAGAATGTCTCAAACTTATTGAAAATGTCATACTCCTCTTGGTTGTATGTAACATGGTGAACATCTTCAGAGATTCTACCACCAGATCCAAACCTGCAACAACTTTTCCCAGATGCAATTGTTGCTAGATCATAGACAACATCATGCATAACAAACTTTTCTTTAACAATATCATCATTTGATCGTTCAATTAAGGATCTTGACAACAATTCATTGAAGTAGTCATCACCAACCTCCTCTACTGCTTTTCCAACCATAGAATGTTCGAGGAAGCCTTCTGCCATCCACAACAAAATCAATTTCTTCCTATTAAAGGGATAGCCCTTTGGAAAAATCGAGCAATAGGCAAAACATCTTTTCAAATGGGAAGGAAGATGTTGATATGTCAGAAACAAAGAAGGCATAATATTATCATTTGGTATGTTCCATATGTCACTATTCAAGATTGCAATGGCATATGACATAAGTCTCTTCTAGTTTAACCAATGTCATATGTATGAATACAACCTTGACATGCAGCAACACTAGAAAGATTTGTTGTCCATTTGGGTCACACAAGGCTCGAGGGAAGAGATGACATGAGTCTCTTCTAGTTTAACCAATGTCATATGTGTGAATACAACCTTGATATGCAGCAACGCTAAAAATCTTCGAAAAATTTGTTGTCCATTTGGATCACAAAAGGCTTGAGGGATTAATCTCTAAAGTTATATGCGCGAAGGATACCTGGTTTGCGCAAAAAAATAAAATAATTCATATTATGTAATTCAATAAAAATAAAAAATAAAAAAGACAATTGTTTATGCATGTGTTCACTTCCATATTAACATTTTATGTTTTATTTTTACAAAACTCATTTTCCTATCTAGCATTAACATCTCATCAAATAATTCATATATACTTTGATTTTATCATCCAAATCATTTATTTGTATGTTTTTATTACTTTCTAATTTTATAACATAATTTATTTTGTTAAATTCCTATATTATATATATATAAAAGGCATATCAAGTGAGAGGAGTTTTACTGTGAGAGGGTTAAACCACAGCCTTTAGATCAATCTTAACGGTTCAAATTTTTATGTGGTCTCTCCTTTCTCTATACATGGGATTATTCTTTCTCTTTCTTCTCCCCATATTTCAGTTCCGACTCTTTCCTTGCATCACATCTCAGCAATTTAATTACTAATACAATTCAACATATATTATTATTTTGTATTCAATTCCGGTTGGTTCATCTCAACAATGTGAAATTGAGTCTTTCTCTTTCTTTTCCCATTCTAGTTACAAATTCAACTCAAAAAAAAAGTATTGGAGTAAGAACTTCTTTGTTGCCTTGTAAAGGCAACCATATACTTGACTTGATCTTCGGATAACCCCAAACTTGCTGGAAGACATGCACTTCATGAGTTTGCTCACAAATGTCGTATCATCCACTGTTGATTGAGAGCTTTGCTTCTTCTTGTGTTTCCAACCTCTTAGCTAGTGCTTCGATCTTTTCACTACAAAGTTTGTTGCTTGGTAGAAAGGCATCATTTAATTCAAAACTTAGAACTCCATGATTCTTCACCACACCCCTAGTCTCGCTTTGAGGGTGACACTCGTTCAAGGACATCTTGTTAATTAACTCTCGGTTTTCTAGTGCAGTTTTTTTCATCATCGTACCTCATGATGATGCATCTAAAAGCATATGGGTTGTTGGGTTAAGACCATCTGTGAAAGGCAATGCAATCTCCATTTCTAAAAATTTGTGCGTAGAGATTTTGTCCGTCTTCTTGTTGGAAACCAACAACCTCTTTGAAGGTGAAAAACACAAGAAGGGGGGGTTGAATTGTGTTTTCTTTTTCTCTTAAAAAAAAATATTTCTTCTGATAAAACTTCAGAAGCAGTTTGATTGCTTCTGATGAAATGATCAGAGTCAGATTGCAGCGGAAAAGAACAGAGCAGAGAAAAGAAAGACAAAGACACAAGCAGTTATCCTAGTTCCTTCCACAACACGGAAGTAGTCCAGTCCCCCTTGCACTTCCAAGGAGATTTCACTATAATCACAAAGATTACAACTGCTCAGTACTTTCTAAGTATGAGACTTCACAAAAAAATGCTCAAGCACACAAGCAAGAGTCTTCCAATGCTCAAGCACTAAGCAAGAGACTTCTAATGCTCAAGCACGCAGGCAAGAGACTTCTAATCAAACAAAAATACAGAGAATTGAGTTTGAATTGAACACTTGATATACAATCAGTGGTGTTCACAATACAATACAGAAAAGACTCTAGACTTTGAATTTCTAAGATGTATCAAATCAGTGCAGAAATTCAGTGTACTTTTTAGAATCAAATTGACAGAGTTTTGGCGCTTTTGAACTTATGTATCTCTTTAATCTTCAAGTCTTCACTCCTTTATATAGAGGCGTGAAAGAGACGTTGAGATAATCAGCACGTCTAAAGAGTCGTTTGAAATCCTTTGATTATCCACCAGTGATCCTTTGCCTGATTTGGGTGTAGTCCTTTGAAGAATAAGCTTCAAATTCATTCCCATCTTGAGTGTACAAATTCTGCAGGCATGGCTGTTGTTTTGTCTTGTAGCGTAGACAGAAAACAGAGTAGTGGAGGTAGTGGTTGTACACTTGTACTTTGTCAACTCTATTAACGAGAGACAAGTGCTCAGTGCTATCCATATATCCGTTGATACCTCCCTTTCAATTCTTCGTTCTTCTTGGATAAGACTGAATTGAGAATCAGCTACTTTGAATCTTCAGTTTGATTAAAGGATAAAACGTAGCTTCTGGTGAAGATATTGCTTCTGATGAAAACTTTTGCTTCTGAAGACCTTCTGCTTCTGATGACGTCATTACTTCAGAAGCACTTCAGCTTCAGGAGCAGTTTTCTTCAGATGCTCAGAATTTCTTTTTCTTTCCATTGTTCTTCCAAGACCTATTGAAATAACTTGAGTAGCCTTTGGTCCTGTACACTTGAACAATAATTAGTAATAACCAATTGACAATTTTTAATACCTTGTTATCATCAAAACTTAATAAGGTTCATTGTGAAACACATTTTGTTCCAACAATCTCCCCCTTTTTGATGATGACAAACAATAGTATTTAAAATGTTCAATTGTTGTTGATCTAATTAATAAGTTGACTACTGGGATAGAGGTTTGTAAGCTCCCCTGAGTCTAATAGATCTTTAAGGTGAGGTTTGTAAGCTCCCCCTGAGTTCTATTCTTATTAATTAAATTTCAATAAAATACTCATAAAAAAAATCAAATCAGAAGTATTAAAAAAAAAATTTAGAAGTGGTTATAGTAGGGCTCAGTGCCTTAAAATACTATACATTTACTCCCCCTTTTGTCATCAACAAAAAGAATAAAAACAAAAGAAAGAGTATCAGAGCAAATAAAACAAACGAATAAACATATAAACCTTAAAAAAATAGGATTTCAGAGCAAAACATATTGAAGGTGAAAGACACAAGATCAGAAACAATGATAATATATATAAAGAAAGATTAAGATACAAAGACAAAGCTACTAAGAACAAAAGTAAAAAAACAAGCTAGTGTTGGGTGTGCAACTAAGGTTGGGCTTGCTTATACAACTGTTCTAAGAGATACTTGATCTGATCATCCTTCTTCTGAAGTAGCTCATCCTTTTCCCTCATTCTTCTTTTATACCCAGCCTGAATTCTAGCAGCCCTTGTGATGTACTCTTCCTCTGGATAGAAAGGAGTGATGTCCAGCAGAGGCACAAAGTTCAGCTCTTTCTCCTTAGCTGCTTCATGCATATCATCCAATAGCTTCTTCAGCATAGCAGAGTGAGATGACACACATTTAGTTCTGAGCTGACTCATCAGATCAACAAAGCTCTTCTCCAGATCCATCCACTGATCATAATAGTGAATAGGAGGTACAGGAACTGTTCTGCGAAGAATCAGTGCCTGAATCTCATCACTAAGTCTGATCAGTTGTTCCTCTATATACTCAGTCTCAAGGATACTGTCAGGGATGGGTGAGGGTTGAGTTTGAGTTGAATTTGATGTGGAAGGTTGGTCAGAGGTTAAGTCTATTATTGGTGGCTCTGGTTGTTGTTCTGGTTCTGTTGTTTGGTCAGAGGCTATTTGTTCAGAAGTTGTTTGCTGGTCAGGAGTAACTTGTTCAGAAGCAACTTGTTCAGGAACAGTTTGTTCAGGAACAGTTTGCTCAGGGATGGTTTCTGTTTGTTGGTTTTCTAATACAGTCTTTCCAGGGACTGTCTTAGAGGCCTTTGTTGGTGTTGGTTGCATTTCACCACCTAAGTGTTTTTCTAAATTGTGAAGGGATGAGGATTCTTGTTGTTGGGGGGTTTCTGAAGTAGTTGCTTCTGAAACTACTTCAGAGGCTCTTTGTGGAGTTTGGTCATTTTGTGGGTTTGTTTGGTTAGGTTCAGGTTGTTGTATACTAACAGGTTCTGGAATATCTGGATATAGTGGATGAGTAGTAGGTAAATTGAATTTCTCACACAGTTTAATCCTATTTTTGGAAAATTCTATTTGAGTACTTTCATAGTCAATTGTTCCAAATTCTGTTAGTTTGGTGGGTTTGGTTTTTAGAAGTTTGTCTATGTGTTGGCTAAGGGGTTGGTCATCTGATTCAGTTGATGATGAAGAGGGTGAAGAGGGTAGAGAAGGAGACTGAGTATTAGTTGGAGCTTTAGATGGATTACCTGAAGAAAGAGGTTCTGACTGAGGTGCTTCTGGAGCATTTGTAGAAGGATCTGATGATGTGGCTCCTGAAGCTTGCTTGTTCTTCAAAGCTTGTGAAAGCAGAGTTGCTCCATACTTAACTGTTTCTTGCTCTAACTCAGATGCTAAAGCAGCAATGACAGGAGTAGGCACATACCCTGCAGCCTTGAGACGCTCATCCCTTTCTTTCTCATAAAACTCCTTCATCCTTTTTCTTTCTGCTATCTTGGATGCAGAATACTCCCTAGCGTACTGCTTTAATTCTTCAGTCATTTCAAAACTGGGCATGACTATTGTCTCAGAAGTTATAGTCCTTTTTGCCTTCTTGGGGCTTGATTCTTCATCCCAGTTTTCTTCCAATTCTTTCAACATTTCTGCCCTTCGTCCTTCAGCTGTCTTCAGATTCCTTGAAGATCTCTTCCTTTTGATGGTCTGAAGAGCAGCTTCTCTTTTCTTTTTGGGACTTGGAGGCTTTTCAGAAGCAGCTTGATCAGAAGCAGCTTGTTCAGAACCAGTTTGTTCAGAAGCAGGCTGTTCTGCTGTTTCTAGATCACTCCTTGTCCTCTTTTTGATAGGAGGGACATTATCCAAATCTTCCACTTCTTCCTGAATGGTGGACATTGCAGATTTTTCTTTCTTAGCTTTCTGATGCTTCTGAGCACCCTTCTCAGCAGCATCTTGAGCAAGATATTCTTCCTTGGTGATCTGCTTCTTCTTAGATTTTCTGCCTTTGGCCACAGGCAGATCACCACCATACATCTCTTCAGGGACATCTTTCAAGCTGATCTTCTTGTTGTAGGATTTGTAGAAGTCCAAGATGTAGGCCCTTTGTACATCCAGGGGATCTTTCTTGCAGATGGGGATGTGATGAGTGACTAGGTCAGATATTGCATCAGATTCATGCATATCAGAATCTAGTTTCATGAGAGCATTTGCTGGAATCAATTTCATCTTCACAAGTGTTGATGCATTGATTATCTTCCCAGTTACTGCTCCCAGCTTCTGGTTATCATATATGCCAACATCCTTCAAGGCACTTAGAAGTCCTCCTTCTTGAAAGATTACAGAGAGTAGCCTTCCATAAGGAACAAACTTTCTGTTTTCCATCTGAGTCTTCTTGAGTTCCTTGATCATGTACTTAAACATGTACTTGGGAACGTTCATTGTGGTCTCCTGAGTGATGGTGTGATGCAGAAAAACCTTGTGACCAAGTGACGGTTGATCATTTCCTCCACCTTTGGGAAAGATGTTTTCATTCTGAATCTTCAGCAGCAACTTCTTTTCCATGCTTAAGGTGCTGTAAGGCTTAGCATCTTTTGATCCGTAAATGGTCTCATTGACAATTTCCTTCCAAGAACTGGTTCTTGGATTAGGAATCTCTTCTCCAAAGTATTTGCCAGAGGTATCCCTTCCCATGGCTTGAGCAATAACCTGCTCATTTATGGTTACGGGAATACCCATGACATTTGATCTAATCTCTGTGCCGGTGAAGGAGAGTAGACTCATTTCTTCTCTGGTTTTTCCCTTCAGAGTAGGATCAACCAGAATCAGTTGAGCTTCTTCCTGCCTAGCAGCTTCAATGTCAAAGACTGAAGCCCTTACCCAGAATTGTCTGACAAGCACTTCATAGGTAGGACCGTTGAGAAGACTGAAGTAACTCATTAGCTTCTGCTTCTTGTAGAACTTTACCAAGTCGCACTCATGGTGAGTTAGAGAAGCGAAATCCACTGGATTTTCCGCTTGAATGATTAACTCCCATTCCTCAATAGACATAGTTCTTCCTTTGATCTCATATGCTGGAGTATCTATATCCATATTTGATGACGAACCACCAGCAGAACTTGAAGATGCCATTGATTTGAAGTAGTTTTAGGGTTCTAAGGTGTTTTTGAGAGGTTGAGTGAATGCGCTTACTTTCGCAGAGGGTTGAGAAGAAAATAGAAAGTGTTTGTTGTGAAGTGAGAAGTGTGTGAATTGACTTAGTGTTTTTATTAAAACGTTTGCAATTCAGAAGGGACAAACAAACACAGCATTAATGACAAATTGGGGGTGCGTGTAAGTATGTTAAAAAGCAAATAAAACATCATTGCCCTTTTTGTTATACTCCAATACAAATAGACCACGTCAGAGACTCTTCAGAAAACTACCTTTTGGGTAATGGGACAGCTGTTACATAAAGTAACTACCAACGTTCCCACTAACCATGCTATTCAGAAGCAAAGAATACCACTTCTGAAGTTTTAGTGCTGACGTCATCTTCAGAAGCACATTTTCCTCAGAACCTCAGTTAAGAGCTTCTGATGAACCAAATGCTTCTGAATAAACTTCAGAACCAAACTTCTTATTCAGAAGCAAGCAATTTTTCAATCAGACACAAAATGCATGTTCAAATTTTTCTTAATAAAATCAAATCTTTCAACAGATAAAGGTTTTGTAAATATATCAGCCCATTGATGTTCAGTATCAATGAATTGTATATCTAAAATCCCTTTTTGAACATAGTCTCTGATAAAATGGTGTTTGATTTCAATATGCTTGGATCTTGAATGTAGAATTGGATTCTTTGACAAACAAATAGCAGCAGTATTATCACAATAAATGGGAATACTGTTGGCATTAATCTGATAGTCTTCCAATTGATGTTTCATCCAAAGTAGTTGTGTGCAACAACTTGCAGCTGAAATGTATTCTGCTTCTGCTGTAGACATAGCAATAGTTGCTTGTCTTTTGCTTGCCCAGGATATCAGATTCTCTCCTAGGAATTGGCAATTTCCACTGGTTGATTTTCTTTCAATCCTATCACCAGCATAATCAGCATCACAGAATCCAATCAACTTATAATCTAGGGATTTCCTATACAGGAGTCCAAGATTAGTTGTTCCTTTCAGATACCTGAAGATTCTCTTAACAGCAGTTAAATGAGATTCTCTAGGATCTGATTGAAATCTTGCACACAAGCATACACTGAATAAAATATCAGGTCTAGATGCAGTGAGGTATAACAGAGAACCAATCATACCTCTGTATAGCTTCTGGTCTACTACTGTTCCAGTATCTTCTTTGCTTAAGGTGCAGGTTGGATGCATTGGAGTGTTCATCACTTTACAATCTTCTAGCTTGAACTTCTTCAGAAGCTCCTTTGTATATTTTGTTTGATGAACATACACTCCTTCTTTACTTTGGTTGATTTGAATTCCAAGAAAGAACTTCAATTCTCCCATCATACTCATTTCAAATTCATCCTGCATTAACTTAGAGAATTCTTTGCAAAGAGATGCATTAGTAGAACCAAATATTATATCATCAACATATATTTGCACAATCAAAATATCTTTCTTAAGAGTCCTTCTGAAGAGTGTTGTGTCAACTTGTCCTCTTTCAAAATCATTTTTAATTAAGAAATTACTTAGTCTATCATACCAAGCTCTGGGAGCTTGTTTCAAGCCATATAGTGATTTCTTAAGTTTATAAACATGGTCAGGATGCTTAAGATCCTCAAACCCAGGAGGTTGTTTAACATACACTTCTTCTTCAATGACACCATTAAGAAAGGCACTTTTGACATCCATTTGATATAATATTATGCCATGATTAATTGCGTAGGATAGAAGTAACCTGATTGCTTCCAATCTTGCAACTGGAGCAAATGTTTCAGTGTAATCAATGTCTTCTTGTTGACTGTAGCCTTGAGCAACAAGTCTGGCTTTGTTTCTGGTTACTTCTCATTGTTCATTCAGCTTGTTTCTGAATACCCATTTTGTTCCAATAATGTTCTTCTGAAAGGGTTTGGGTACCAGATCCCACACATCATTCCTTTGGAATTGATTTAGCTCTTCTTGCATAGCTAATATCCATCCATCATCTGAGAGAGCTTCTTCAACAGTTTTAGGCTCAATTATTTAAAGCAGTCCTATTAATGACTCTTCTTGTCTAAAATGTGATCTTGTTCTTCTAGGACTATCTTTGCTTCCAATGATTAGCTCCTCAGGATGTGAAGATTTGTGCTTGAATTTAGGTTGAATAACCTGCTGAGTGTTATCTTGAAAGTCCTCAGAAGTACTTTCATTCTGTACTATTGGGCTAGGTTCTGCTTCTGAATTAGACTCAGCTTCTGGAATGATTTCAGCTTCTGGACTAGATTCAACTTCTGTATACTTTTCAGAATCAGAAGGTTGATCAGATTCTGATGTATCTTCAGAATCAGTTGTACCTGCATTACTTTCACTTTGCTCTGAAGTTTTACTTCCAGGCTTTCTATCATCAAATTTTACATGCATAGATTCTTCAACACATTGTGTTTCTGAATTATACACTCTATATGCCTTTGACCTTTCAGAGTAACCTAAAAAGATTCCTCTTTGAGCCTTGGCATCAAATTTCTTCAGATAGTCTTTAGTGTTTAAGATGTAACAAGTACATCCAAACTGATGAAAGTAAGAGATATTGGGTCTTCTTCCTTTAAAGAGTTCATATGCTGTTTTCTCCAACATAGGTCTGATATAGATCCTATTTTGAATATAACATGAAGTATTGACTGCTTCTGCCCAAAAATGTTTAGCTAAGTTGTTTTCATGGATCATGGTTCTGGCCATTTCTTGTAAGGTTCTGTTCTTTCTCTCTACAACCCCATTTTGTTGTGGAGTTCTAGGAGAAGAAAACTCATGGAGAATCCCATGTTTTTCACAAAAAAGTTCAAATGGCTCATTTTCAAATTCTCCACCATGATCACTTCTGACTTTCAAAATTTTCAATTCTTTTTCAGATTGTATTTGAGTGCAGAAGCTGCTAAACACTTCACATGCATAGTCTTTACTTTTAATGAATTTTACCCAAGTCCATCTGCTGTAATCATCAACAATGACTAATCCATATTTACTTCCATATAAAGATGCAGTGTTAACTGGACCAAAAAGATCAATATGGAGTAATTCTAAGGTCTGGAGGTTGATACAATGTCTTTAGATTTGAAAGAACTTTTCACAATTTTCCCTTTCTGACATGCACCACAAAGTGCATCTGAATGATAATCAATGTTAGGCAATCCTTTGACCAGTTGTAACTTGCTAATTTTAGAAATTAATCTCCAATTAGCATGTCCCAACCTTTTATGCCATACCCATTTTTTATCATTCATTGACAGAAGGCAAACTACCTTCTGATCAGCCAGATCAGAGAAATTTATTTTATAGACATTCTCAACTCTCTTTCCCTTGAATGTAATGGATTTGTCATCCTTGTTGACTAGTGTGCAGTTGGTCTTACTGAACGTTACATCATACCCATTGTCACAAAATTGACTAATGCTCAATAGGTTATGCTTCAGACCATCTACTAGCCACACATTATTAATTGAGATGGAGGAATTACCAATAGTACCTGTACCAATGATCTTTCCAGTTTGGTTGCCACCAAACTTCACTTCTCCTCCATCTTTCATTGTAAGGGTAAGGAACAAAGCTTTCTCTCCAGTCATGTGCCTTGAACATCCGCTGTCTAGGTACCATGACCTTTGTTTCTCTCTTGCCCTTAAGCACACCTGCATTTTTGGCCAATTCAGATTTAGGTACCCATATCTTCATGGGTCCTTTTGGGTTAGTTTTGGAGGTTTTACTTTTCCTCCCTTGTACCTTAGGGTGAATGTTGAGTGGCTTCTGATCATTCAATACTTTAGGTTTGACACCTTTTGGTATTGTTTTCTCAGAAGCAGTAGCTGCTTTGTTCTTCTGATCCTTTTGTTTTGGGATTTTAGATTCTGGTTTAATCAGATTCTGATGAACAGGTTCTGATCTTTTCAGAATTTTAATCTTTTGACTCTTAGGATCAGATTTTGTCATCACCTTGATCTTAAGGTTTTCTGGTTTTGATGTGATCTTAGCCTGTGAACCAGAAGCTTCAGGTTTTGACTGAACAGCAGTTACAGCATTTGTACCTTCAGGCACAAAGGTGGATTTCAATCCATCCTTGATACAATCACAGTAGCTCTTGAGACTGTATTCTTTGGATTTCTCCTCAGAATATCCAATCCCTTTGCCTTTGTTCTTGTATGTGCTGTAGATCATAGAAGCAACTTTGCTTCTGTCTATTCCAGCCATAATAAAATCATCCAAGGCAATCTCATGTTTATTGCCTGAACCTTTATCACATTTTTCTTGTAGCTTCTGACAAAGACTCTTGAGTCTATCTTCATATGTTGTTGATATGAGGTTAAACCCTTTGAGTTCTTCTTCAGAAGCTTTCAGTTCCAATAGAGTTGACTTTTGTTGTTTCATCAAATCAACATATTTTTCTTTTAAATCTGTCAACTCATTGGTTCTGTGTTCAAACAGTGATAAAAGTTCTTTTAGAGGATCAACAAGTTCTTGTCTAGGGATTTTGGAATATACCTCATTTTCATCTTCTGAATCTGATTCAGCTTCTGATACTGCTTCTGATGATACTGTTGCCACTAACCCCATGGCTGCCTTAGCATCATCATCAGCTTCTTCTTTATCAGAACCAGATTCACTATCCAAATCTTCCCAGGTCGCCATCAAGCTCTTTTTGATTTGCTTTCTGAATTTACTGGAGTTGAAGCTTGATTTCTTGGATTTGCCTTTAAACTTCTCCTTCTGAAGATCAGGGCAATCAGCAATGAAATGACCAGGCTTCTTACAATTGAAGCATCCCTTCTGATCTTCTTTCTTGGAGTTCTTGTAACTACCTCTCTTGCTCAAAAATTTCTTCTGCTTCCTTGCCAGATACTCAAGCTTGTTGGACAGCATAGCCATCTTTACAGATTGATCTTCATCAGAATCTCCATCAGGTGATTCTTCTTCAGATTCACTGGCTTTGTAGGCTTTGGAAGATTTTGAGGTCTTTCCTTTAGATGGTAAAGCAATGGATTTACTCTTCTTAGAGGTTTCATGCTCATTTAAACTCATTTCATGCACTTTGAGTGAGCTAACAAGATCTTCAACACTTAAAGTATTTAGATCTTTAGCTTCCTCAATAGCAGTTACTTTGGGTCTCCATCTTGAGGGTAAGCTTCTCAAAATCTTACTAACATGATCAGAAGCAACATAGCTTTTCTTCAGTATTTGCAATCCAGAAACTAAAGTTTGAAATCTTGAGTACATTTCTTCTATACTCTCATCATCCTTCATTCTGAAAAGTTCATACTGATGAACTAGCATCAAAGCTTTAGCCTCTTTTACTTTCTTGCTGCCTTCAAAGTTTGCACATAGAGAAGCAAACATAGCCTTCGCAGTAGATTTGTCACTCATCTTCATGTATTCGGTGCGAGGTATAGAAGCCACAATGATTCCTCTTATCTTGTGGTGTTTCTTATAAAGCTTCTTCTGAGCAGGAGTATGTATTCTTCTGTCTATAGCAGCTCCTTCTTCATCCAAATCCAGATCATCAACTCCATCTTCCAGTATGTCCCATAACTCTTCATCCAATCCCATGATAAAGCTGTACATATTAGTTTTCCACCATGAAAACTCTTCCAGATCTCCATTAAACCTTGGAGCTTTTCCAGAGTCTGTTTTCTTGTCAGCAGTATCATAGTCATGCTTGACACTTGTGTATTTTGTAGTAACTGATTCCTCATCTCCAGACATGTTTTTCTAATAGATCTTGAACTGTAACACGGTTAAGTGCTGTGATAACAGAGCAGGCTCTGATACCAATTGAAGGTGAAAAACACAAGAAGGGGGGGTTGAATTGTGTTTTCTTTTTCTCTTAAAAAAAAATACTTCTTCTGATAAAACTTCAGAAGCAGTTTGATTGCTTCTGATGAAATGATCAGAGTCAGATTGCAGCGGAAAAGAACAGAGCAGAGAAAAGAAAGACAAAGACACAAGCAGTTATCCTGGTTCCTTCCACAACACGGAAGTAGTCCAGTCCCCCTTGCACTTCCAAGGAGATTTCACTATAATCACAAAGATTACAACTGCTCAGTACTTTCTAAGTATGAGACTTCACAAAAAAATGCTCAAGCACACAAGTAAGAGTCTTCCAATGCTCAAGAACTAAGCAAGAGACTTCTAATGCTCAAGCACGCAGGCAAGAGACTTCTAATCAAACAAAAATACAGAGAATTGAGTTTGAATTGAACACTTGATATACAATCAGTGGTGTTCACAATACAATACAGAAAAGACTCTAGACTTTGAATTTCTAAGATGTATCAAATCAGTGCAGAAATTCAGTGTGCTTTTTAGAATCAAATTGACAGAGTTTTGGCGCTTTTGAACTTATGTATCTCTTTAATCTTCAAGTCTTCACTCCTTTATATAGAGGCGTGAAAGAGACGTTGAGATAATCAGCACGTCTAAAGAGTCGTTTGAAATCCTTTGATTATCCACCAGTGATCCTTTGCCTGATTTGGGTGTAGTCCTTTGAAGAATAAGCTTCAAATTCATTCCCATCTTGAGTGTACAAATTCTGCAGGCATGGCTGTTGTTTTGTCTTGTAGCGTAGACAGAAAACAGAGTAGTGGAGGTAGTGGTTGTACACTTGTACTTTGTCAACTCTATTAACGAAAGACAAGTGCTCAGTGCTATCCATATATCCGTTGATACCTCCCTTTCAATTCTTCGTTCTTCTTGGATAAGACTGAATTGAGAATCAGCTACTTTGAATCTTCAGTTTGATTAAAGGATCAAACGTAGCTTCTGGTGAAGATATTGCTTCTGATGAAAACTTTTGCTTCTGAAGACCTTCTGCTTCTGATGACGTCATTACTTCAGAAGCACTTCAGCTTCAGGAGCAGTTTTCTTCAGATGCTCAGAATTTCTTTTTCTTTCCATTGTTCTTCCAAGACCTATTGAAATAACTTGAGTAGCCTTTGGTCCTGTACACTTGAACAATAATTAGTAATAACCAATTGA
The DNA here is from genome assembly GCF_003473485.1 of Medicago truncatula. NCBI lineage: Eukaryota > Viridiplantae > Streptophyta > Magnoliopsida > Fabales > Fabaceae > Medicago > Medicago truncatula. The sequence goes on along the minus strand of NC_053044.1, from coordinate 12,361,202 downwards.
CAATTTTTAATACCTTGTTATCATCAAAACTTAATAAGGTTCATTGTGAAACACATTTTGTTCCAACAATCTCCCCCTTTTTGATGATGACAAACAATAGTATTTAAAATGTTCAATTGTTGTTGATCTAATTAATAAGTTGACTACTGGGATAGAGGTTTGTAAGCTCCCCCTGAGTCTAATAGATCTTTAAGGTGAGGTTTGTAAGCTCCCCCTGAGTTCTATTCTTATTAATTAAATTTCAATAAAATACTCATAAAAAAAATCAAATCAGAAGTATTAAAAAAAAATTTAGAAGTGGTTATAGTAGGGCTCAGTGCCTTAAAATACTATACATTTACTCCCCCTTTTGTCATCAACAAAAAGAATAAAAACAAAAGAAAGAGTATCAGAGCAAATAAAACAAACGAATAAACATATAAACCTTAAAAAAATAGGATTTCAGAGCAAAACATATTGAAGGTGAAAGACACAAGATCAGAAACAATGATAATATATATAAAGAAAGATTAAGATACAAAGACAAAGCTACTAAGAACAAAAGTAAAAAAACAAGCTAGTGTTGGGTGTGCAACTAAGGTTGGGCTTGCTTATACAACTGTTCTAAGAGATACTTGATCTGATCATCCTTCTTCTGAAGTAGCTCATCCTTTTCCCTCATTCTTCTTTTATACCCAGCCTGAATTCTAGCAGCCCTTGTGATGTACTCTTCCTCTGGATAGAAAGGAGTGATGTCCAGCAGAGGCACAAAGTTCAGCTCTTTCTCCTTAGCTGCTTCATGCATATCATCCAATAGCTTCTTCAGCATAGCAGAGTGAGATGACACACATTTAGTTCTGAGCTGACTCATCAGATCAACAAAGCTCTTCTCCAGATCCATCCACTGATCATAATAGTGAATAGGAGGTACAGGAACTGTTCTGCGAAGAATCAGTGCCTGAATCTCATCACTAAGTCTGATCAGTTGTTCCTCTATATACTCAGTCTCAAGGATACTGTCAGGGATGGGTGAGGGTTGAGTTTGAGTTGAATTTGATGTGGAAGGTTGGTCAGAGGTTAAGTCTATTATTGGTGGCTCTGGTTGTTGTTCTGGTTCTGTTGTTTGGTCAGAGGCTATTTGTTCAGAAGTTGTTTGCTGGTCAGGAGTAACTTGTTCAGAAGCAACTTGTTCAGGAACAGTTTGTTCAGGAACAGTTTGCTCAGGGATGGTTTCTGTTTGTTGGTTTTCTAATACAGTCTTTCCAGGGACTGTCTTAGAGGCCTTTGTTGGTGTTGGTTGCATTTCACCACCTAAGTGTTTTTCTAAATTGTGAAGGGATGAGGATTCTTGTTGTTGGGGGGTTTCTGAAGTAGTTGCTTCTGAAACTACTTCAGAGGCTCTTTGTGGAGTTTGGTCATTTTGTGGGTTTGTTTGGTTAGGTTCAGGTTGTTGTATACTAACAGGTTCTGGAATATCTGGATATAGTGGATGAGTAGTAGGTAAATTGAATTTCTCACACAGTTTAATCCTATTTTTGGAAAATTCTATTTGAGTACTCTCATAGTCAATTGTTCCAAATTCTGTTAGTTTGGTGGGTTTGGTTTTTAGAAGTTTGTCTATGTGTTGGCTAAGGGGTTGGTCATCTGATTCAGTTGATGATGAAGAGGGTGAAGAGGGTAGAGAAGGAGACTGAGTATTAGTTGGAGCTTTAGATGGATTACCTGAAGAAAGAGGTTCTGACTGAGGTGCTTCTGGAGCATTTGTAGAAGGATCTGATGATGTGGCTCCTGAAGCTTGCTTGTTCTTCAAAGCTTGTGAAAGCAGAGTTGCTCCATACTTAACTGTTTCTTGCTCTAACTCAGATGCTAAAGCAGCAATGACAGGAGTAGGCACATACCCTGCAGCCTTGAGACGCTCATCCCTTTCTTTCTCATAAAACTCCTTCATCCTTTTTCTTTCTGCTATCTTGGATGCAGAATACTCCCTAGCGTACTGCTTTAATTCTTCAGTCATTTCAAAACTGGGCATGACTATTGTCTCAGAAGTTATAGTCCTTTTTGCCTTCTTGGGGCTTGATTCTTCATCCCAGTTTTCTTCCAATTCTTTCAACATTTCTGCCCTTCGTCCTTCAGCTGTCTTCAGATTCCTTGAAGATCTCTTCCTTTTGATGGTCTGAAGAGCAGCTTCTCTTTTCTTTTTGGGACTTGGAGGCTTTTCAGAAGCAGCTTGATCAGAAGCAGCTTGTTCAGAACCAGTTTGTTCAGAAGCAGGCTGTTCTGCTGTTTCTAGATCACTCCTTGTCCTCTTTTTGATAGGAGGGACATTATCCAAATCTTCCACTTCTTCCTGAATGGTGGACATTGCAGATTTTTCTTTCTTAGCTTTCTGATGCTTCTGAGCACCCTTCTCAGCAGCATCTTGAGCAAGATATTCTTCCTTGGTGATCTGCTTCTTCTTAGATTTTCTGCCTTTGGCCACAGGCAGATCACCACCATACATCTCTTCAGGGACATCTTTCAAGCTGATCTTCTTGTTGTAGGATTTGTAGAAGTCCAAGATGTAGGCCCTTTGTACATCCAGGGGATCTTTCTTGCAGATGGGGATGTGATGAGTGACTAGGTCAGATATTGCATCAGATTCATGCATATCAGAATCTAGTTTCATGAGAGCATTTGCTGGAATCAATTTCATCTTCACAAGTGTTGATGCATTGATTATCTTCCCAGTTACTGCTCCCAGCTTCTGGTTATCATATATGCCAACATCCTTCAAGGCACTTAGAAGTCCTCCTTCTTGAAAGATTACAGAGAGTAGCCTTCCATAAGGAACAAACTTTCTGTTTTCCATCTGAGTCTTCTTGAGTTCCTTGATCATGTACTTAAACATGTACTTGGGAACGTTCATTGTGGTCTCCTGAGTGATGGTGTGATGCAGAAAAACCTTGTGACCAAGTGACGGTTGATCATTTCCTCCACCTTTGGGAAAGATGTTTTCATTCTGAATCTTCAGCAGCAACTTCTTTTCCATGCTTAAGGTGCTGTAAGGCTTAGCATCTTTTGATCCGTAAATGGTCTCATTGACAATTTCCTTCCAAGAACTGGTTCTTGGATTAGGAATCTCTTCTCCAAAGTATTTGCCAGAGGTATCCCTTCCCATGGCTTGAGCAATAACCTGCTCATTTATGGTTACGGGAATACCCATGACATTTGATCTAATCTCTGTGCCGGTGAAGGAGAGTAGACTCATTTCTTCTCTGGTTTTTCCCTTCAGAGTAGGATCAACCAGAATCAGTTGAGCTTCTTCCTGCCTAGCAGCTTCAATGTCAAAGACTGAAGCCCTTACCCAGAATTGTCTGACAAGCACTTCATAGGTAGGACCGTTGAGAAGACTGAAGTAACTCATTAGCTTCTGCTTCTTGTAGAACTTTACCAAGTCGCACTCATGGTGAGTTAGAGAAGCGAAATCCACTGGATTTTCCGCTTGAATGATTAACTCCCATTCCTCAATAGACATAGTTCTTCCTTTGATCTCATATGCTGGAGTATCTATATCCATATTTGATGACGAACCACCAGCAGAACTTGAAGATGCCATTGATTTGAAGTAGTTTTAGGGTTCTAAGGTGTTTTTGAGAGGTTGAGTGAATGCGCTTACTTTCGCAGAGGGTTGAGAAGAAAATAGAAAGTGTTTGTTGTGAAGTGAGAAGTGTGTGAATTGACTTAGTGTTTTTATTAAAACGTTTGCAATTCAGAAGGGACAAACAAACACAGCATTAATGACAAATTGGGGGTGCGTGTAAGTATGTTAAAAAGCAAATAAAACATCATTGCCCTTTTTGTTATACTCCAATACAAATAGACCACGTCAGAGACTCTTCAGAAAACTACCTTTTGGGTAATGGGACAGCTGTTACATAAAGTAACTACCAACGTTCCCACTAACCATGCTATTCAGAAGCAAAGAATACCACTTCTGAAGTTTTAGTGCTGACGTCATCTTCAGAAGCACATTTTCCTCAGAACCTCAGTTAAGAGCTTCTGATGAACCAAATGCTTCTGAATAAACTTCAGAACCAAACTTCTTATTCAGAAGCAAGCAATTTTTCAATCAGACACAAAATGCATGTTCAAATTTTTCTTAATAAAATCAAATCTTTCAACAGATAAAGGTTTTGTAAATATATCAGCCCATTGATGTTCAGTATCAATGAATTGTATATCTAAAATCCCTTTTTGAACATAGTCTCTGATAAAATGGTGTTTGATTTCAATATGCTTGGATCTTGAATGTAGAATTGGATTCTTTGACAAACAAATAGCAGCAGTATTATCACAATAAATGGGAATACTGTTGGCATTAATCTGATAGTCTTCCAATTGATGTTTCATCCAAAGTAGTTGTGTGCAACAACTTGCAGCTGAAATGTATTCTGCTTCTGCTGTAGACATAGCAATAGTTGCTTGTCTTTTGCTTGCCCAGGATATCAGATTCTCTCCTAGGAATTGGCAATTTCCACTGGTTGATTTTCTTTCAATCCTATCACCAGCATAATCAGCATCACAGAATCCAATCAACTTATAATCTAGGGATTTCCTATACAGGAGTCCAAGATTAGTTGTTCCTTTCAGATACCTGAAGATTCTCTTAACAGCAGTTAAATGAGATTCTCTAGGATCTGATTGAAATCTTGCACACAAGCATACACTGAATAAAATATCAGGTCTAGATGCAGTGAGGTATAACAGAGAACCAATCATACCTCTGTATAGCTTCTGGTCTACTACTGTTCCAGTATCTTCTTTGCTTAAGGTGCAGGTTGGATGCATTGGGGTGTTCATCACTTTACAATCTTCTAGCTTGAACTTCTTCAGAAGCTCCTTTGTATATTTTGTTTGATGAACATACACTCCTTCTTTACTTTGGTTGATTTGAATTCCAAGAAAGAACTTCAATTCTCCCATCATACTCATTTCAAATTCATCCTGCATTAACTTAGAGAATTCTTTGCAAAGAGATGCATTAGTAGAACCAAATATTATATCATCAACATATATTTGCACAATCAAAATATCTTTTTTAAGAGTCCTTCTGAAGAGTGTTGTGTCAACTTGTCCTCTTTCAAAATCATTTTTAATTAAGAAATTACTTAGTCTATCATACCAAGCTCTGGGAGCTTGTTTCAAGCCATATAGTGATTTCTTAAGTTTATAAACATGGTCAGGATGCTTAAGATCCTCAAACCCAGGAGGTTGTTTAACATACACTTCTTCTTCAATGACACCATTAAGAAAGGCACTTTTGACATCCATTTGATATAATATTATGCCATGATTAATTGCGTAGGATAGAAGTAACCTGATTGCTTCCAATCTTGCAACTGGAGCAAATGTTTCAGTGTAATCAATGTCTTCTTGTTGACTGTAGCCTTGAGCAACAAGTCTGGCTTTGTTTCTGGTTACTTCTCATTGTTCATTCAGCTTGTTTCTGAATACCCATTTTGTTCCAATAATGTTCTTCTGAAAGGGTTTGGGTACCAGATCCCACACATCATTCCTTTGGAATTGATTTAGCTCTTCTTGCATAGCTAATATCCATCCATCATCTGAGAGAGCTTCTTCAACAGTTTTAGGCTCAATTATTTAAAGCAGTCCTATTAATGACTCTTCTTGTCTAAAATGTGATCTTGTTCTTCTAGGACTATCTTTGCTTCCAATGATTAGCTCCTCAGGATGTGAAGATTTGTGCTTGAATTTAGGTTGAATAACCTGCTGAGTGTTATCTTGAAAGTCCTCAGAAGTACTTTCATTCTGTACTATTGGGCTAGGTTCTGCTTCTGAATTAGACTCAGCTTCTGGAATGATTTCAGCTTCTGGACTAGATTCAACTTCTGTATACTTTTCAGAATCAGAAGGTTGATCAGATTCTGATGTATCTTCAGAATCAGTTGTACCTGCATTACTTTCACTTTGCTCTGAAGTTTTACTTCCAGGCTTTCTATCATCAAATTTTACATGCATAGATTCTTCAACACATTGTGTTTCTGAATTATACACTCTATATGCCTTTGACCTTTCAGAGTAACCTAAAAAGATTCCTCTTTGAGCCTTGGCATCAAATTTCTTCAGATAGTCTTTAGTGTTTAAGATGTAACAAGTACATCCAAACTGATGAAAGTAAGAGATATTGGGTCTTCTTCCTTTAAAGAGTTCATATGCTGTTTTCTCCAACATAGGTCTGATATAGATCCTATTTTGAATATAACATGAAGTATTGACTGCTTCTGCCCAAAAATGTTTAGCTAAGTTGTTTTCATGGATCATGGTTCTGGCCATTTCTTGTAAGGTTCTGTTCTTTCTCTCTACAACCCCATTTTGTTGTGGAGTTCTAGGAGAAGAAAACTCATGGAGAATCCCATGTTTTTCACAAAAAAGTTCAAATGGCTCATTTTCAAATTCTCCACCATGATCACTTCTGACTTTCAAAATTTTCAATTCTTTTTCAGATTGTATTTGAGTGCAGAAGCTGCTAAACACTTCACATGCATAGTCTTTACTTTTAATGAATTTTACCCAAGTCCATCTGCTGTAATCATCAACAATGACTAATCCATATTTACTTCCATATAAAGATGCAGTGTTAACTGGACCAAAAAGATCAATATGGAGTAATTCTAAGGTCTGGAGGTTGATACAATGTCTTTAGATTTGAAAGAACTTTTCACAATTTTCCCTTTCTGACATGCACCACAAAGTGCATCTGAATGATAATCAATGTTAGGCAATCCTTTGACCAGTTGTAACTTGCTAATTTTAGAAATTAATCTCCAATTAGCATGTCCCAACCTTTTATGCCATACCCATTTTTTATCATTCATTGACAGAAGGCAAACTACCTTCTGATCAGCCAGATCAGAGAAATTTATTTTATAGACATTCTCAACTCTCTTTCCCTTGAATGTAATGGATTTGTCATCCTTGTTGACTAGTGTGCAGTTGGTCTTACTGAACGTTACATCATACCCATTGTCACAAAATTGACTAATGCTCAATAGGTTATGCTTCAGACCATCTACTAGCCACACATTATTAATTGAGATGGAGGAATTACCAATAGTACCTGTACCAATGATCTTTCCAGTTTGGTTGCCACCAAACTTCACTTCTCCTCCATCTTTCATTGTAAGGGTAAGGAACAAAGCTTTCTCTCCAGTCATGTGCCTTGAACATCCGCTGTCTAGGTACCATGACCTTTGTTTCTCTCTTGCCCTTAAGCACACCTGCATTTTTGGCCAATTCAGATTTAGGTACCCATATCTTCATGGGTCCTTTTGGGTTAGTTTTGGAGGTTTTACTTTTCCTCCCTTGTACCTTAGGGTGAATGTTGAGTGGCTTCTGATCATTCAATACTTTAGGTTTGACACCTTTTGGTATTGTTTTCTCAGAAGCAGTAGCTGCTTTGTTCTTCTGATCCTTTTGTTTTGGGATTTTAGATTCTGGTTTAATCAGATTCTGATGAACAGGTTCTGATCTTTTCAGAATTTTAATCTTTTGACTCTTAGGATCAGATTTTGTCATCACCTTGATCTTAAGGTTTTCTGGTTTTGATGTGATCTTAGCCTGTGAACCAGAAGCTTCAGGTTTTGACTGAACAGCAGTTACAGCATTTGTACCTTCAGGCACAAAGGTGGATTTCAATCCATCCTTGATACAATCACAGTAGCTCTTGAGACTGTATTCTTTGGATTTCTCCTCAGAATATCCAATCCCTTTGCCTTTGTTCTTGTATGTGCTGTAGATCATAGAAGCAACTTTGCTTCTGTCTATTCCAGCCATAATAAAATCATCCAAGGCAATCTCATGTTTATTGCCTGAACCTTTATCACATTTTTCTTGTAGCTTCTGACAAAGACTCTTGAGTCTATCTTCATATGTTGTTGATATGAGGTTAAACCCTTTGAGTTCTTCTTCAGAAGCTTTCAGTTCCAATAGAGTTGACTTTTGTTGTTTCATCAAATCAACATATTTTTCTTTTAAATCTGTCAACTCATTGGTTCTGTGTTCAAACAGTGATAAAAGTTCTTTTAGAGGATCAACAAGTTCTTGTCTAGGGATTTTGGAATATACCTCATTTTCATCTTCTGAATCTGATTCAGCTTCTGATACTGCTTCTGATGATACTGTTGCCACTAACCCCATGGCTGCCTTAGCATCATCATCAGCTTCTTCTTTATCAGAACCAGATTCACTATCCAAATCTTCCCAGGTCGCCATCAAGCTCTTTTTGATTTGCTTTCTGAATTTACTGGAGTTGAAGCTTGATTTCTTGGATTTGCCTTTAAACTTCTCCTTCTGAAGATCAGGGCAATCAGCAATGAAATGACCAGGCTTCTTACAATTGAAGCATCCCTTCTGATCTTCTTTCTTGGAGTTCTTGTAACTACCTCTCTTGCTCAAAAATTTCTTCTGCTTCCTTGCCAGATACTCAAGCTTGTTGGACAGCATAGCCATCTTTACAGATTGATCTTCATCAGAATCTCCATCAGGTGATTCTTCTTCAGATTCACTGGCTTTGTAGGCTTTGGAAGATTTTGAGGTCTTTCCTTTAGATGGTAAAGCAATGGATTTACTCTTCTTAGAGGTTTCATGCTCATTTAAACTCATTTCATGCACTTTGAGTGAGCTAACAAGATCTTCAACACTTAAAGTATTTAGATCTTTAGCTTCCTCAATAGCAGTTACTTTGGGTCTCCATCTTGAGGGTAAGCTTCTCAAAATCTTACTAACATGATCAGAAGCAACATAGCTTTTCTTCAGTATTTGCAATCCAGAAACTAAAGTTTGAAATCTTGAGTACATTTCTTCTATACTCTCATCATCCTTCATTCTGAAAAGTTCATACTGATGAACTAGCATCAAAGCTTTAGCCTCTTTTACTTTCTTGCTGCCTTCAAAGTTTGCACATAGAGAAGCAAACATAGCCTTCGCAGTAGATTTGTCACTCATCTTCATGTATTCGGTGCGAGGTATAGAAGCCACAATGATTCCTCTTATCTTGTGGTGTTTCTTATAAAGCTTCTTCTGAGCAGGAGTATGTATTCTTCTGTCTATAGCAGCTCCTTCTTCATCCAAATCCAGATCATCAACTCCATCTTCCAGTATGTCCCATAACTCTTCATCCAATCCCATGATAAAGCTGTACATATTAGTTTTCCACCATGAAAACTCTTCCAGATCTCCATTAAACCTTGGAGCTTTTCCAGAGTCTGTTTTCTTGTCAGCAGTATCATAGTCATGCTTGACACTTGTGTATTTTGTAGTAACTGATTCCTCATCTCCAGACATGTTTTTCTAATAGATCTTGAACTGTAACACGGTTAAGTGCTGTGATAACAGAGCAGGCTCTGATACCAATTGAAGGTGAAAAACACAAGAAGGGGGGTTGAATTGTGTTTTCTTTTTCTCTTAAAAAAAAATACTTCTTCTGATAAAACTTCAGAAGCAGTTTGATTGCTTCTGATGAAATGATCAGAGTCAGATTGCAGCGGAAAAGAACAGAGCAGAGAAAAGAAAGACAAAGACACAAGCAGTTATCCTGGTTCCTTCCACAACACGGAAGTAGTCCAGTCCCCCTTGCACTTCCAAGGAGATTTCACTATAATCACAAAGATTACAACTGCTCAGTACTTTCTAAGTATGAGACTTCACAAAAAAATGCTCAAGCACACAAGCAAGAGTCTTCCAATGCTCAAGCACTAAGCAAGAGACTTCTAATGCTCAAGCACGCAGGCAAGAGACTTCTAATCAAACAAAAATACAGAGAATTGAGTTTGAATTGAACACTTGATATACAATCAGTGGTGTTCACAATACAATACAGAAAAGACTCTAGACTTTGAATTTCTAAGATGTATCAAATCAGTGCAGAAATTCAGTGTGCTTTTTAGAATCAAATTGACAGAGTTTTGGCGCTTTTGAACTTATGTATCTCTTTAATCTTCAAGTCTTCACTCCTTTATATAGAGGCGTGAAAGAGACGTTGAGATAATCAGCACGTCTAAAGAGTCGTTTGAAATCCTTTGATTATCCACCAGTGATCCTTTGCCTGATTTGGGTGTAGTCCTTTGAAGAATAAGCTTCAAATTCATTCCCATCTTGAGTGTACAAATTCTGCAGGCATGGCTGTTGTTTTGTCTTGTAGCGTAGACAGAAAACAGAGTAGTGGAGGTAGTGGTTGTACACTTGTACTTTGTCAACTTTATTAACGAAAGACAAGTGCTCAGTGCTATCCATATATCCGTTGATACCTCCCTTTCAATTCTTCGTTCTTCTTGGATAAGACTGAATTGAGAATCAGCTACTTTGAATCTTCAGTTTGATTAAAGGATCAAACGTAGCTTCTGGTGAAGATATTGCTTCTGATGAAAACTTTTGCTTCTGAAGACCTTCTGCTTCTGATGACGTCATTACTTCAGAAGCACTTCAGCTTCAGGAGCAGTTTTCTTCAGATGCTCAGAATTTCTTTTTCTTTCCATTGTTCTTCCAAGACCTATTGAAATAACTTGAGTAGCCTTTGGTCCTGTACACTTGAACAATAATTAGTAATAACCAATTGACAATTTTTAATACCTTGTTATCATCAAAACTTAATAAGGTTCATTGTGAAACACATTTTGTTCCAACACTCTTTCCTTTTTTTTGAGGTATTTTGCTATTGGGAAAAAGCGGCGGAGTATTGCATTCTTCAGATCATTCCAAGTAGCTATGGTGCCACTCGAAAGTGAGTTGAGCTAATCCTTCCCTCATCCATTTAGAGAGCATACAAACAAGCGAAGCCTTTTGTAGGACTCGGAAACTCTTGTTAGGTTGATGGTGATGCTAGCACTACCACAATTTTGGTTTTTAATAGCATAATTTTAATAGCGCTTTTGAATAAACGCTATTAAAAATGCAACTTATGGACCTGTTATAGCGGTTTTCAGAAAGCGCTAAGAAAAACATGTTAAAAACTGGGTTAGATAGCGCTTTTCTATAAAAGCTATTATTTTGGTTTGCACTAATAGCGCTTTTTTGCAGACGCTATTGTTGGAGGGGGTATAGATAGCGCTTTTCACAAACGCTATGTTTGGCCTTTATGAAAATTAAAAAAAGGCGGATATTATTTTCATTCTCCCACACAAACTAAAAGATAACACATAACATTCTCTCTCCTTGATCCAAAGCTGAAAGAGCTTCCACCGTCCAACACATACCACTCTCTCTCCAACCACTGTCCTTCCTTCCTTCTCGAAAGAGCTTCCACCGTCCTTCTACTCCAAAACTGAAATCCAAACCAGCTTCTTTCTTCGGTCAAAATCAAAGTCAGAAGTCACTCTCTCTCTCTCTCTCTCTCTCTCTCTCTCTCTCTCTCTCGAAATCGAAGTCGGAATCGAAGTAAGAAGTCGGAATTGAAGTTTGAATGGAAGTCTCAATTGAAAGAGCCTTCTCTCTTTCTTCTCTGGTTAGATCTTCATTTTCTTCTTTTACAGTTCCATTCTCTCCCTTTATTTCGTTTTTGATACTTTGTTGCATGTTTCTGTTGTTGTTGTTGATTTTGTTGTATAATGAACGATTTTGGGAGTGTGGCTGTTTGGATGAAGTTAGGGACTGTTTGGATGAACCTAGGGCATGCAATTTTGGGGAAATTTACTGTTAACCTAGGTGGCCTGTTTGGATAAAGCTTTATTTGATGCTTGTATAAGTTGTTTTCAGCTTATTTCCATAAGCTCTTCATAATAGCTTATGAAAGTTGCTTAAGTGGTTAATAAAGTAGTTTATCCAAACAAGGCCGTGTTTTTATAAGCTAATATCTGACATAATTGAGAATGCAAAAATAACACGAGAATACGGTCTCCATGCCCTACCCAACCATATTCTACCATTGCCTCATATTGTGTTGTTCACCATTGAAACTCTACCATGAGCTGTAACTGCACCGTTTATCTTTTTAGAAACTAATTGACAATTCTGTACATAGCATAAGTAGTATCATTTTAGCTAGTTAATACTTAATACTTATACTATGTTGTATTCTTATCATGGAATAGACCAATTTAGAAAAGGTATTTATTTTTTCCTCATGTGCATGAAATAGTCACGTTGGTATGATTATGAATAATGACATAATATAGGAAGGACATATATATACCTCGTAGAGGGACCTTGCATTGCCAAATATAATCAATGGATCCTTACGTTGGTATGATTATGAAATAGCCACGAGAATACTTATATTTTTGCTTTTCACTAGGCAAAGAGATTAAAATAAAAGTGGTTTCAGTCTTGTTGTGAGATTAAGTCTGGTCTCTTGTTCTAACTGTGCTTGCAAAACAAGGTTGTTTTTTGGATTCAAACTCTGCTCAATTCATGTATTGTGTTCATCTGATTTGTGAGTTAGTTTGGATCGTATTAGGCGCGGTTCTGTTGTACTGCTGTGATGTTTTTTTCCTGCTATATTGGAGTTTAGAAGCTGCGTATCAGCAGCGTTTTTATGATGTTGCAGCAGCTGCTGTGTTTTTATTTTTTTTATTTTTTTTTTACCTTGTATGCTTTATCCGACTACCCGTTTAGCACGTCTTGTGCCGAGCGTGTTTCAATAATATATGTTGTTTAAAAAAAAACATTTTCGCTGATATAGACTTTCTTAGCAAACTCACTGCAAGATTGAACTTACATCGTTGATGGCTACTCACTTGAAAACTATTTTGTCTCAAATCCCTTCACAATCTCATTTTTAAGTATACAATCTTGTCTGAAAGCCTTAGGGATGCAGCAAAATTGGTTTATCTAACTCTTGATCTCAATTATGGCTAGTCTTACTTCTTTTCACTTAAAATTAGTATACAAGAATGGCCAAACTGTATTAATAGTGATATTTACAGGAGATCAAGTCACTAGACTTCTATGTTTCTTTTTTTATCATAGATATGAATACAGGAGATCAAATCACTAGACTTCTATGTTTCAATTGTTTATTCTTAATTCTTATAGCTTCTAACTGTTTATAGCTGCTGCTTATAGATTCTGCTTTCCTTCAAGGAGCATCCGTCGTGGTCGCCGCCGTTGTCTCTGTTTTCCTTCAATAACGGTAAGAAAACGTTGTTTTTGTGTATTGTGGTCATAAGTAGTTAAATTGTTGATTGCGGTTGTACTAATATATTCTGGCCAAGATTGATACACATATTGGGGAGCCCTACTAAATCTAGAATGAAGATGAGTATTAATAGATAATATGCAATGTTTATAGATAATATGCATGTGTATCAACTGTGCCCTTCATTCCAAGTCAAAATCAAAGTCAAGTATAATCCCATGGATGAAAATAAAGGTATTTTCTAATCAATGGTATTGTTTTTGACAATGTAATCAATGGTAATTTTAATTCATCATGTGGATTAAATTTTAATTATGTAATTTTTTCCAGTGTCCTATGCAAACAAATGGCATTGACTGTGGCTATTTTGTCATGCAATTTATGAAAGAGATAATATTGGCAAATCAAGACATGATCCCCGAAAATGTATGTATGTGATTTTCAATATACTGTTAATTTGTAATCATATATATAGTTAGGCATTCTTTTTCTAACTCAATTTTTTGCTACTTTTATATTTGAAGTACTTTGGAGATTACAAATGTAAAACCTATTCTAAAGATAAGCTAGTTCAGGTCGAGGAGGATTGGGCAACCTTTATGGTCGAGTATCTTAGTGAGTTTCATTTTCTTTTTCAACAATTTTCATTTGCGTTTTTTAATTGAGTTATTTTAAATCATAATTGGTTGTGCTGGAAATTCTATGTTAATTAATTTTTCGTTTCATATTATATGCACAGGAGACTATATTGCTGATAGACTTAAACCGTAATTGGTTGTGCTGGACTATATAGCTTGTCACGAGTCCTCTTAAATTTAGGTGTTTTTTTGTTGATAATTAACTGTGGCTGCTTTTAGGAGTTTTTTTTTTTTTTTTTTTATTGGCAATTGTGGATTGACTAGTATTATGACATTCATAATTAAATTTATGATCAATTTGTAATGAGATTATCATGAATGTAATTTGCTATATTCATATTTCATTATCTTATTCTAGCGTTTAATTATATAGCCTTTTTGGTTACAGATTTAAAAAAAATAAAAATAAATACGCAACTTTTATTAGCGCTTTCAATAAAACGCTAAGAAATCCCTATTTGAGTAGAAAGGCTACGATAGCGCTTCTCAGAAAGTGCTAAGAAACAGCAGTTAGAAAAGCTACTTTAATAGCAATAGAATAAGGCTATATTAGCGCTTTTCTGAAAGCGCTATTAACGTATTGCTATTTAATAGCGTTTGAAAAGCGCTGTTATAGGCTCCTGGCCTATTATAGCGGGGGCTTTCTTAGCGCTTGGAAAGCGCTATTAACAGCCAAAATGAGTGCTATTAAAGGGGGTATTTTGTAGTAGTGTAGCTTCTAGAAAGTGTGTTAGACGAGCATTACAATTTTCAAATTCCCTATATGAGAACTGGTTCTCCCTAAGAGTGGTGAGAACTGGATGTTTGATGTTAAAGAGGATTGGGTTCACCAGTTGGAACCCTTGGACGACTTCATCAATTTTGTTGAGTCTCCCATAATCTCATAGTGTTATGTGTTCCAGGTCTCCCATCAATTGTAACAACAACCTATAATCATTGATACAAAATTACAACTTATTTTATATATTGTAATAAATTAAGAAGTTATTTACCTTCTCAATTGGTTAGATTGTGCTGATAACGTGTTATAAAACAAATAAATAGGAACAAGAATAAAAAGTAAGAGAGGAATAAAAATGAGAGAAAAGTATTCTATTATTCTCTCATATACTCAAGTATGTTACATGTGAACTGTATAATGTATTTATTGAGAAATACAATAACTTAAGGAATGAGTTCAATTGTCTCTAGTAGTATGGCCCATTAAACCCATTTGTCATATGAATATCCACTTGTAATCTATTTTATTTTGTACTATATATAAAGAAATAGCCCCTTTTACCTCTTTTGGGTTGAGGTTTTCTCTTTTCAAAATTACCTTCAACTTTAAATACAAATAACATATATAACAAACTGATAAGAGTAAACTTAAATATTAAAAAAAAAGTGTAACAAATTCAATCTTTATTGTCCACGATATATAATTTTTTTTCTTATCCTTTATTCTTTAAAAAAGATAATTGATGGGAGTGAATTTAAAATAAAAAAATGTAATAAATACATTATAAATATATGTCAAGTTTTTTTTTTCTCTTCCTTTATGCTTTAAAAAGTGTACCAAACTAGTTCGAGTAAATATATAAAATTTTGGGCTGACTTTTTTTTGTGTGCCTTTCGCACCGGTTTCCTACCCAACAACGGTAGGTGACTAATCCGGCTCATGCGTAAAGGCATGCACACTGACCAAGCGTTGTTCCCCTTATGAATCGTGTTAGAATATTTAATTATAATTTATTTAATTATAATATTCCAATGATTATTATGTGGGCATATATATCTAATTTAATTATATTAGCTATTTATCTTTAAGGGGCATTAATTGATTAGTGATCATATAATGAAAAAAAAGGCTTATTAGGTTTCTATTAAAATAATAATTAATTATTTAAGTGATATGGGCTTGGATCGGGTGGATGTCTGGATGGTCCATTAACGGAATAATGGGAAACCCTAATGACCATCCAATATAAAGAGGCTATGGTCCCCAATATACCGTACATAGCAAAACCGCTCTTCTCCCCATCTGAAGCCTATTAGGGCATCAAGGTACAGGTTGATGAATGCTTTTGTTTCAGATCACTACTGCCGGAAAACTCTTTTGTCATGGATCCAGGTATTCCTATGACTTTAAACTTTAATTTCCTATGACTTTAAACTTTAATTTCAGTAAATCAAACATGTTGTATCTGATCATAAACTTGTTCAATAATTGCTTCCGCTGTTGATTGATAAATGAAATTATATGCATTGAAGTGTTAATGAAATTTGCTAATAAGTGGTATCAGAGCCACTTCATGTTTGGTTTATTGCATTTTTTCATGCAAATTATGTGTTTCGATTGATATGTATATATCATCGATTGATGAATATTGCTTTATTTTTCCAACCGAAGACATTTATCTGGCCTGGCTTTATTTTTTTCCTTAACATCTTTATATCTAATCCAAAGGTACATTTGCAAACAATACTAACAAAACCCTAA
Organism: Medicago truncatula; assembly: GCF_003473485.1. Lineage (NCBI taxonomy): Eukaryota > Viridiplantae > Streptophyta > Magnoliopsida > Fabales > Fabaceae > Medicago > Medicago truncatula. The sequence goes on along the minus strand of NC_053044.1, from coordinate 12,344,974 downwards.
AACAAGCTTATTTGGCACTAAAGACATTTTGCCCCACCTAACCACACTTAATGTGGGGCTACTTGGTCAAAATATTCCCTCAAAATAGTCCCACTAAACCAAGAAGCTTCAGGCCCTTACAACTTCCAACTATATTCACTATAGTTTGTAGTTCCAAAGCATGCAACCCTTCATATCTTCCAAATTCTCTGTCTATTTAATAGTCTTCCATCACAACCATTTTCCTCATCCGCATATTTGTTCTTACGTGAAACAAAAATGGTTTATAACAATGGTTTAATAGTCTTGCAGCAAAGTGATTGGATAAAGGTCCGTAAATGAAGTGGGATCAGATAAGCTGGACAATGCTGAAGCTAGGGAAGAATCATGTTAAGTCTACTATGCTCAATCTACCAACAAACCCCTTAAACTCAAAGCTGTCAAGATTGAGCTCACTTAATTGAAGACAACTTTCTGTGACCTATGTTTCGTTTTGTTCTTTTTTTTTTTTTTCCGTTGTCTTTCAATGGTTGTATGAATATTAAGTCTACTATGCTTTCCTCTTTGTTGTGCACTATATGTTTCCTATCACATGGTTGTGAACCGTGTTGTCATTTTTTGCGTTAAATGGTGCACCAACTTATATTCATTGCCCACTTCAAATATGTTACTTAATCCTATTAAAGTTATTGTGATCATTGTTGCAACGTTCACCAAGCTATGTTAATCTCTTTGATGAATTTTTTTAAAGCTTGAACATACTTTGATCACATAATTTTATCACATACATCCTCATATATCTCTTGCCTCCAAAAAATTCAAGAAATGCATTTCTTTCATGGTATTTAAGTATGTTCCTAGTTGAAACTTTTTAAACTTAATGATCAACTTACTAACACCTCAAACTAAGTTAGTAGATTAAAATGGTATTTAAGATTAAGATCTTCAGGTAAAAGTTCCTACTAGGACATCTAAGAATCCAAGTAAACGCTAATCTTGCAACATGTCAATCTCAAATACATAGTCATGCCAACCGCCAGGTTACAATTTTAGTCAACATGTTTGACATACATCCTCAAAGTCGACAGCATGCTTGAAGTTTAAGTTCCCTTCTTAGATCGTGCTAAATTAGGCCTATGTATAGAAAGATAATCTAAAATACCCAGAAGAAAAAATTGCAACATTAATCCAATATTAGGCAGTTCATATAACTGATAAATTTCATAGCTTCAAGAAGAAGAAAAGATAAATTACATCAAAACTGATATGGGACATATTAGGTGTAACTATTGAAAGCACTTCTTGTGTACGGTGCTCAAGATAAGTTGGGGCTCAACTACACCTTTGAAATATGAGAGTAATTAATATCGTGTCTTAGTGTCTATACCAAATGTCTTATAGGTAGCTCATATTTAACTGCTTTAATGAGATTTACATAGGATCATTATTACTATTATTGGTAGAGGTTGTTTCTTTAATTGTTAATGTGGTCAAAGCATAAGTTAGCTATCCCATACCTTGGAAGCGTAAATGTAATAATGAGGCAGGTTGTTCTAATCAGTACTCCCTCCGTTTCATAATACTTGTCCATTTTAGAGAATAATTTTGTTTCAAAATACTTGTCACTTTCAAGTTTCAATGCAACATTAATTATTGTCTTGTCAATAATACCCTTGCATATTTATTGTAGAGAGAGAAAAAAATAAAATGAAATAATAAATGATTAAGGGTATTATAGAAAACACACACATATTTTCATCAAAAATAACAAAATTTATTTGGTTTCTTGGTTAGTGCAATTTCTCCAAAATGAACATGTATTTTGAAACGGAGGGAGTATATAATATGCATAATTAGGTTTGTGTTTAGCAAGGTACAACCAAATCCATTACGTAAGATGTGCAAGGTCGTCTAGGTATTTAGACTCATATATCAATCTCAATGCTGCCCAACAATAGGCGAATTCTTGGACACCATCAATGCTTCCGGTCTCCTAAATCATAAAATAATATTGAAAGTTGGAGTTGTTATAATGTTAATTACTCCTCCTTTTTTAATTATAAACGAATTTTGACTTTTAGGTAATATAGACCACATACATCATTATAGATCATATGCATCATTAATTGAATGAACCAAAAAGTTAAAATTTACTTATAATTAAAAATGTAGGGAGTAGAAATGTGGACCCAACTGCAGGCATGTGTAACGAAGCTAGGTTGACAATCACAATAATTGGTGGATATGTACTTGAAGGAAAGGTGAGAACACATTGCAAAATTGGGGATAAGGTATATATACCTTGACTATCATTGACACAATCTAATACAAGAATTCCACTTAAATTTCAACATAGACAATTTCCAATTTGTGTATGTTTTGCAATGATTATTAACAAAAGTCAAGGGCAGTCACTAAAACAAGTTGACATATATCTTCCAAAGGCAATTTTCTCGCATGGTCAACTCTATGTAGCAATATCAATAGTTACTTCAAAGAATAATCTTTGCATTAATAGTACTTTGAACGTCATGTTTAAAGAAGTAAGAAAAATGATGACGTTAAAATTATATGTTGTAATTGAGCTATTAAACTTTGCTTTGTACTACTACATATACAATGTATATGACCCGTGCGGCAGCAGAGGTGAAATGTCTAGTATCATAATATTATTAAAGTAGTATTGAGCTGCATTTTAGCCCTAATTATCCCCTTTGCAAACCCTTAATTTTGTACTGCCGGCCCTTGGGAGGGAAAACCCTAGATGGTGCATCTGGCCACTTAAATTACTGCATTACCCTTCCTTTTTGTCAACCAATTTATCAAAGCACAGACTAAATCTCAGGTTTTCTTCTATTTTGTTTGCTTCACGTGATTGACAGAAAATTGACCAATTAGAGCATCAGGTCGGTTTCAAAACAGAGTAGAACATCAGCTTCTTCTTTCTCTTCTCTCAACAACAAGGTAATGGACATTTGATAATCGAATTTTACTGTTATAGTTTGTTTTTTTACATGATTTATTTATAGTGATAAGAATAAAATTTTGCTTCATATTGTTATATGGTTTTTCAAAATATAACAAATAAAAACGAAATTTGTAACAAATCAACTTGAATGAAATCGTGTTGAACAGAAAAAACAATTGTGTGCTTATTGTAGTGAAAGTTCTGTGTAATTTGGCTAAAATGCTTCATCTTGCCATTGACAAAAAGAGGGGAATTTAAATAATTATATGATAATGATAGATTCTTAACAGTAGCTTATATCATGGTGCAGGAAGTTGAAAAAATTAAGAAGATTCCTTAAGCACCTGTAAATGCTAACGAGAGCAAGGAGCCTTTGATAGTTAAATTTCACCAATCATTGTACCACTACTTTGAACTGCAAAGTATTGCTATGCAAAATCAGTTTTTACAAGTTAACCAATATGTGATTGTTGGATAAGCCCAAGATCAAGTACTATATCAGTAAGAATTTTTTTATCGAAGTTTGTATCTTAGAAATTCTAAGTATTAGAGTTTGTTCTGTTTTGTATTGTTTACATCTCTGATTGTATATCAAATGTAAGAATAAATCTGTTTATTTGTAAACTCTTAGAAGTCTTTTTCAGTTGTGTTTAAGCATTGAAAGCCTCTTTCTTTTGTGCTTGAGCATTGGAAGTCTCTTGGCTTTGTCCTTGAGCATTTGTAATCTTGTTTGACTATATGAAATCCCTTGGAAGTGCAAGGGGACTAGACTCGTCTTGGATTGTATGAGGAACCAGTATAATTGTTTGTGTCTGTTTTCCCTCTCTCTATTATCTTACTTCACTACAAGCAGTTTCAGAGTACTCCTCAGTTTCTGAACCTGACTCAGGCTGTGAACTCATTCAGACTCTAAGAACTTTAAACACTTAGAAAAGTTGAAAAAATCAATACAATTCAACCCCCTCCTCTTGTGTTTTACTCACCTTCAGTTGGTATCAAAGTACGGTTTGTGCTCAACCACTTAACCGTGCCACAATTAAAGATTCATAGAGAAAAACATGTCTACTGATGAGAGTGGTTTTGGTCCTACTGTTTCAGGCAGAAATCACAACGCTGCTATCAACTATGATTACAACATCACTAATGAAAAGCACAACTTTTCAGTAAAACCTCCATCTTTCAGTGGAGAAATTACGCAAATTTTATGGTGAAAAAGCAAAATGTACGGTTACATCATTGGTGTTGAATGAACTATGTGACATAATTGAAGACGGTGTTACACTTGTTGATACAAAATGAAAAGTGACAGACAGGAAAAGCTTGACTGCTACTCAAAAGAAAGAATACAAAAAGCATCATAGAGTACGAGGGATTCTGGTGGATGCAATACCTCATTCAGAGTATATCAAGAGCTTGGATAAATCTACTACAAAAGCTATTTTTTTAGTTACTGTTTTTTACCTATGAGGGAAACCAACAAGTAAAAGAGGCTAAGGCTAACTAGTTAGTTCATCAGTATGAGCTTTTTAAAATAAAGAAAGATGAAGATATTAAAACCATGTATTCAAGCTTTCTAATTTTTGTATCAGGCCTTTAGGTTTTGAGCAAAAAGTTATAATGTACCTGATCATGTCAAGAAGATTCTTAGGAGCCTCCTGCCATGTTAATTTAGACCAAATGTTACAAGCATTAACGAAGCAAGGGATTTGAACACATTGAGCTTGGAGAATCTGATAAGCTCTCTCAAATATCATGAGATTGAACTTGTTTGAGATGAACCTGCTAAGAAGTCGAAGTCTATTTCTTTGACATCCAAGGAAAAATCTGCCAAAACATTAAAGACTGCTGAGTCAGAAGAAGAAGTTCTTGATGGAGATTCCGAAGATGATTCAAGGCTTGAAAAGATGGCTTATTTAACCAAAATATTGTATTACTTGACCAAGAAGATAAGGTTACTAGGTAAAAGCAATGGGTCAAAAGAATCAAGTTTCAAGAATAGGAAGGAAGAACGTAAGGGTTGCTTCCGCTGCAAGAAACTTGGTCATTTCATTGCTGATTGTCTAGAGTTACAGAAAGACAAGTCAAAGAAGGAGAGTTCTAGGAAAGAAAGTTACAGGAGGAAACTTAAGAAGAGTCTTATGGCAACATAGGACAAATTTGATGAAGACTTAGAATGTGAAAAGGAAGAAGATGAAGAAGCTAATTTGGCCCTGATGGCCACTACAACTTCTGATGCAAAATCTGGTTCAAACTCTGATGATGATGAGGTATTTTCTAAACTAACTCATGAACAATTTGTTGACAATGTCAAAGACCTTTGACTAAACATGATAATGCTTTTGAAGAGTTTATCATTGGTGGCATTAACAGAAGCAAATTAGCTTCAATGATTTATGGAGTAAGTAGGAACAAGGGAGAAGGAATTAGCTTCCATGATTTATTTGTTTTAATAATTACTAATTGTTATGCATTGTTAAAGAAAAAATGAATATCTAAAAAATATAAACAAAAGAAAATTGTATGTGTCCTTGTTCTTCGAGTATTGATCAATTTCAGTCTGGCATGACAATAAACATAGTAGTTTGACATCAAAACAGTCTTGCCTCACAAATTACACACAATGATAGTTTACTTTCCTAATTACAAAATAAACAGAAAAATTAAAGTGAAAAAGGAATTTTTTTTAAACGAATAACAATAAATTTCTATTTGAAAAATTCATCAAAACAATCTTGCCCAAGAAAATAAGACAACCAATAGTTTGACATCTCAAGTCACATTAATTCGTCGAAATCAATAGCGGTGGATGAGTTGCTTGTATGCGTCCTTGTTCTTCGAGTATTGATCAATTTCAGCCTTGCATCACAAGTAACATATTAATGAAGCATCAGAATTATTAGTTTGGTTGAGAGAACCATGTAAAGATGAAAGGGGGTGGTGGAAAAATTTAGGACTTTATACATAAACTCCGGAGGATTTTTAAGGAACTCAATTACCTTATAGAAAATTGATTTAGTAAAAACAAAAATTAAAGACAAACTCTAGTTTTCTTTTATTTATTCAATGGATGATAATCATACAATTCATAATCAACCTTCACTAAATAGACTTAGATATACGTACAACTTAAAATATGAGTAGTCTGATTTTCATTACGATCAAGAAGTGCAATTATTGGATAGTGCCCAAAAATCTACCCAAGTGTTAAAAGCAACATACAAATTTAATTTCATCTAAGTTAAAATATGGCGTACAACAAAACAATTCAAAATATTTACCTTTCCAATTGCTTCTATGATAGTTAGCAACTTCTGACCGATAAATTCATCAAAGAAATCAGTCTTATGGAGAGCTTCCAAAGATTCTGAGAGTGATTTTGGCAATCTCTGAAGGTTGTCTAGATTTGGATCTATGTCTGTTTCATACATAAAATATGAAGTTCATTATTCAATTAAATATTTTATACAAATTCTAAAATTGTAAGAACCAAAAAAATATTATGCAATCATAATACAAATCAGCAAAAGAACCATAAAAGAGCAGTGCCAACGAAAATGGTAGCAGATTAGAAAGGGAAAAAGACTTATAGTTTATATTATCTTACCAATAGGCTCAGGAAGAGAAAGATGTCGACGAAGGCCATCAATGCCAGCAGCAATTGTAGCAGCTAAGCCCAAGTATGGGTTTGCAGTACCATCAAATGGTTTAAACTCAAAATTACTCACTAAACCACCGGGAATTCCAGGTGAACAAGTTCGCAATGGAGCATTCCTATTTTCATTTCCCCATAACAAGTATGAACCCCATGTGGTCGGGTTCAACCTATCATAACTGCAATCAAATTAAGATACATAATTTGTTTTCCGACCTCAAGGGATGGATTGAAGAGTTAGTGTTTATAAATTACCCTTAACCTCGACTCTCAAATAATATGGAAATTTTTTGTGTATGAAGACAACATTAATATTTAGAAGAATGAGTGGTCATAGAGAATAGAAACCTGATAGGAAGTGGTGCTACAAATGGCAAAATAGAAGGAAGATGGTGTAGAATTCCAGCCATGAATTCTTTCCCCAAAGTTGATATTCCATACTTTGATGATTCATCAGATGACATAAATACATTTTGGCCATTCTGCCACAAGCTTAGATGCACATGGCATCCAGATCCCACATCATCTAATGTGTACCTTCAATAGTACAACATAACATTGTTATTATGCACTTCAAATTGTTTACTTATGTGTTATATAAAGGATGAAATAGGAGTTTATCAACTCTAACAATGTGTTTGCGACTAGGATTTTGAAGGGTTATGTAGGGAAATACTTTGAGGGCTAAGTCTATATTTGAATATATAATTTGATATTTTAAAAGCTTTTAAAAAAACATGATACCATATAATATCAAGTTGTTCTTTTAATTTTATTTTAAAATATCAAATATTTATCAAAATATGATCCAAAGTCTTCTCCTTCAAAAGCCAACTCTGAAACACACCTTTGAGTAGACAAAGTAGTTTTTTCATGGATCAATTTTTTTTTGTTACAGGACAATTTCTCTGAGTGTGTGAGATTTTATTAGCATTTATTGTTTCGATTGATGATATAATAACAAATGGAAAAGAATAAAGATAGGTTGACACTCTTGTACACTCCCCTCTGTACCACTCTGGAAAATTTCAGTTAATTAAATATATGGTCTGTGTGATCATATTTTTTCAATGAGTAGTGATACCCATACAACCTCATGTGGCATACATACTTATACCACCAACTACAATTGTGACATTTGTTCTGATGGTCCCCACAAACAAAAAAAACTCAAAAAATAATTCTCTCACTCTCTCTCTCTCTTCCGTCTCTTTCTTTCACCATCTCTTCTCCCTCTTTCCTCATCTATTCCAAATTCTAACAATTCCAATCTTCATCATCTTTTCCTTACCATCACTTAAACCAGAAAATGATAGAAACAACAACAATCTTCATCTTCAATAATTCCAATTTCATCCTTATCCATCCAGAAAAATTCATCAAACCCAAAATTCTCTCAAATCCAATCCTAGCTCTTATTCTCTCCAATCTCCTTCACTGTTTTCAAAACAGCATAATAATCACTATCAACAACTCTTTAAGATCTCCTGATTTTCAAAAACACAAACTTGATATTAATCTCAAAAGCATCTGCTCTGTTGTTGTTGCAAAGTTTCAAAATAGAATTTGGTTCTGGATAGCTGTGAAAAGATGAAATCTTGGATTTGTTATGAATATGGGACACATAGAATTTGATTTTGTTTTTTTGTTTTTTTAATATTTAAAGAAATTGTTGATGAGGGTGGCGCTGACAGCGGATATGTGGTGGTGAGAGAGAGGGAAATTGTTGTGTTTAGAGAGAGAAAGGAGAAGAGGACAATGAAAGAGAAAATGGTAAAATACCTAAATTATCCCTGCCACATAAGGGGTGTACACAAGTGGTATAAAAAAAGGTGGTCTACCAATATTTATCCTTTTTCAATTGCATGACCATATTTAGAAGCTGAAAAATATGGTCACACAATTAAAATGCGCGTTACCACTATTTTTCCACATAGTTAACCAAATAAATTTTGAAAAAAAAAATGTCAACTATTGCTGAATTGAAAAATAATTGAACATGGCACTTACTTTGGAATAAAAGTTGCAAGCAAGCCATGTTTTCTAGCAATTGCCCTAACAGCTTCACGTGTATATACTAAGTTGTCAGCAGCTTTGGTACAAATGGTATGACCCAAAACCAGCTCAAATTGACCTTTTCCGGTTTCCACATGCAACTGCAATTAAAATAATTCAGAGAATGGGTCACATGTATTAGAAATCATGCTCCAAATCATATTCACCAAAGAAATAGAAAGTATTGAATCTCATACACTCCTAATAATGCAAAGGAATTTTTTTAACAAACATAAATTAACATCGTCATATCATGTATTTAAGTGTTTTATCAAGCTGTTTAGTAACTTTATTTTACGTTTTTAAATGGTTTCACGGTGAGTTACTCATGGTTTTGGGAAAAATAGGTATTATACTAAATATAGTCTTTTCATATCATTCTATTTCCCTGACCAGAAGACTCTATAGGTGTAAGTCTCTTTTTGGTAGAGTTTACCGAGGTATTAGAGTTGTTACATTGAAGAAATTATGAGCCGACTTTACATGGGAGATTTCTGTCCCAAGTCAGAAGACATGTATATCAAAAGAGAAAATGCTTGGAAACTTCAAAAATTGAGAGCAAAACGGAGAAACTCTCCTCACCATGTGTGAGGCGCATGACAACTTTTGAACCCTCTAAACTTACGTCAACACGATAATAACAATTTGACAACACATTAATGAAGGTCATGTGTGAGGCACATGGATTCTTAGGTGGTGTATGTGCGGCGAAAAAAAAGGCTATAAAGACCTAATTTCAACCATGACTGGGGGATCCAAATCTTGACGTCCTTGATGCGTAAAGTGAGATCTAACAACCCCAAAGTGGCATTTTCAAGTCTTAGAAACAATTTTGAAGATCTACCTCATAGTTGTTCATGTATATTTCTCTTACCCTTTGAATATGTTATTGGTTATCGTTATCATGTGTAACTAGACTCTCATAGTTGAGAATTAAATGTTCGATGAACCTTTATGATATAGTTGGAAACATGTGATCAATTGAGTCCATTTATGGTACAACTTAAACTATATTTTTAATGTATCTTGTTTTTAAGGTGTTTCAACTTCTAATCATCTTTGAACATATTCTAGGTTATAGCTAGCTATTAATACTTGGCTTTGTAACCTAACCGAGATATATTACTCCCTCTAGTTCTTATTATAAGAAACTATTGACTTTTTAAATTCATTAAATAAGTAATGTATCTCGGTATAAATATAGACTAGATACATCACTTGCCATTTTGAACGTCTAGAACATTCCTTCCTTCTTTCACACGATTTTTATGCTAGCTTTTACAACTCATCATTAGTACATATCACTCTTGCTTACATGTCTTTATGTCACTGACCATGTTACCTTATACCTACTTCTCATTAGCTACCCTAACCTCTCTTTTGAAACATGAACATCTATTTAAACCATGTGATCAAAGTATCTACCCCTATCACTATCACGCTCTCTCACTAAAAATGCCCTGATCTAAAACCTATATCCTTTTCCATCCAAATTTTTTTTCCAAGTCCATCATTCCACATACGGATAACACATTAATGATGATCAAACAGAATCAGACTTTATTACTTGTGTGATTTGGTGCACTTGTTAAATTATCCATCATAAATCCAATGTAAATCAAACAGAATCAGTCTTAATTACAAGTAATCTAGTTAATCAACTTAAGAACTCCTTAGTGCTTTTTACCTGTTCTACTGGAATGCCCATAGAATGCAAAGCATAAGTAACTTCACGAAGTATTGGGGAAGCAACATCAAATGCGGACGAGCAACCATAAGGACTCGAGTCAAATTGTATCCATTCTTCTTTCCCTTCCCTGTATTATTTTTTCATGTTTGAAAAGAGAAATACTAAGGTCGCACATTTTAACACACATTATCAACTTATTTTATTTGTTTTACTGTGGAAACCGGCATGATACTAGAAATGACATGATAAGTTTCACTAATCGAATGACAATATAATATTGTATGACATACCTCATTGTGCTCTTCAAGAGAAAAAACTCAATCTCAAATCCTGCATTCACGACCTAGAAGCAGACTATAAATTAACAATTTTGCTATTTGAATAAGTAAAATTATTGGACAACCTATGCATTAACAATATATGTTGACAACACCGTTCAACAATCAAATTTAATTGCTTACTTGTTTGAACTGCGTTAACCTTCTAAAATTTTGATGTAAAAGTTGTCGAAAATACCAAAATTATTTTTTAGGCTTAAATGCTCTTTTGGTCCTTTAACTATTTAATTGGTATCGCTTTGGTCCCTTAACTAAAAAGAAGATTGTTTGAGGATTTTATGTTTTTTTTTAGTCTTGTTTTGGTCTCTTCTGTTAGGTTTCCGTTAGTTTTAATAAAAAAACGTTAAGTGTGGACACGTGTCACCTTGTCATTGGCTCTGAGATTATTTTTTTTTTACAAAAAAAAATTAATTTTTTTTTACAAAAAAAAATTAATTTTTTTTAAATATATAAATTTTATTTTTTTTGTAAAAAATTCTCAGAACCAATGACAAGATGACACGTGTTAACTCTGGGACACGTGTCACTTTGTCATTGGCTTTGGGATTTTTTTTAAAAAATATATATATTTAAAAAAAATAATAATTTTCTTTTGTAAAAAAAAAAAAAAAAAAACTCAGAGCCAATGACAAGGTGACACGTGTCCAGGAGTTAACTTTTTTTTAAAACCCTAACGGAAACCTACTAGAAGGGACCAAAACGAGACTAAAAAAAAAGTTAAAATCCTCAAACAATCTTTTTTTTAATTAAGGGACCAAAGCGATACCAATTAAATAGTTAAGGGACTAAAAGAACATTTAAGCCTATTTTTTATAAGTTAAACAACACAGTGATATCCAAACTCGTGGTTAATGAAGTTACACAGGGTAATGAGTTTCCACATGAGTATTACTATTAACTATCTACTAAATGTAATAAACCATATAACTGAACTGCATTAACCACTTCAATAGTTCTCTATTTTCATATCGTTCAAAAATCTTTAGTGAATAAAACACCATAGTACAACATCCTTAATAAAAAAAAATTAAAAAAAAACTATGCAGCATACCAAGTCAAATTCATCTTTGAGAATTTTGGTAACTCTTCTAAAGGCTTCTCTTGGGCAATATTCCCAAGCTTGACCAGGTTTAACATTCAGATCACCTAAAACCATTTCATCTTGTTTGCACCTACAGTTGATTACTTTATTATAATTTAGTCTGTCTTTTCTAAGAAAATCTACGTTAAAGATGATATCATTAAGAAAGAAACTAGAAAGACTATAAATAAGGTCATAGTCAAACTCAAAATTAGTACGATAATTAAAAATGAGCACATTACTTAATTTCATACATATTCAAAATTGAAATTGAGATTTATTTCAAAGCAACTTTTTTTTTAATACATATGACACATTTTATGTAACGGAGGAGTAAAAAACTTAAATATAATTATTTCAATAAAAAACTGTGTACCAAGGAATTGTCCTTATAGTAGACAAATCTGGTGCTACTCTTGCATCACCGACTAACCCTAGACCAGAGCCAGGTGCAGGTCTATCTAAAACAGAAGTCATTACGATACTTACAAATGCTAAACCAATCCCATTCTTCTTAACAACATCATAGAAATGCTTTCTAGGAATAGCCTGAAACAAAATATGACATAACCTCAGAACATATTAATAAAATATAAAAGATTTTTCTTAAAAAAAAATATAAAAAGATTTAATATGTGTTTTTTCCTAATTTTTATAAGAATTAAAAACATATTTAAAAGAAATTTGTAAACTACAATGATACAGTTTACACGTGGCTGTGTTGATATTTTATGTAGAATTCATGTTTAAACAACCCTCACGAGATATTCTCCTTATCCATGTTTTTTTTTTTAAATAACCTATTGACTGGAACTTACACATTTAAATACGGAGAAGTGTGGTGTCCAGAGTTTGAACCCAAATCCCTATATATATTATCCAATATTCTTGTCAATTGAGCTAAACTCACCAGAACTATCCTTATGTGTTTATTTAAGTATAGGTTATTCTATTGGCCAATAAAAAAATAAAAAAAATTAAATGAAAGAAACAAAGTAAAGGAAACTCACACGACATCTGTGTTGTCCTGAAATATTAACCCATAATATACGAACAAATGAAACATTATCACTCTCTAACTCATCCACCAGTTCAACCTCTTTCACTGCTTTGCTCAACTCAATCAAATCCATTCTCTCAATGGGAGTGCTCTCATAGTCAAACTCCTTCACCCACTTATATAGAGCATCTCTCATGCTTTGAGGATTAGTGAGTAAAATATAAAAAAGAATACAACGTTAAAGTAGTGCGTTGGATACGTAAAATTATATATATTTTATCCAATTTCGGAAAGTGTGTGAAGATTTGGAGGGTGCGTGAAGATTTGGGATATGGACACGTAATATTATACTATATACCAGCGGAGAGACCAACATTCATGTATTGTCTTTTTGCTATTTTCGACGTGTTCGGTAAAAAGAAGCTATAAGTTAGCTGATAGTTCAACAAGCTATAAACTAGCTTTTTTGTGTTACCAAACACAGCCTTTATTGCGTCAATGCTTGTAAAGTATGAACGATGTTTTTAATAAAATAATATTGATTTTGATTTTGGTTAGAGGTATAGACATAGATGTTCGTGGCTTTCAAATTATAATAAACTCGATACTTTAAAATGGATGACGTATCGTATCTCCTGCGTATCCTGCGCCGATATCTGCCCGATACGTATCAAGAGCGTATCCGAAGAATAAATTTTATTTAAAAAAAAAAAATTTATCTGATACTTCCCGATACGTATCAGGAGAGTATCCGATAATAATCCTGCATCGATAGCGACTCCGATACTTCGGAATTAATGTTAACTAAAATAACTTAACTCTTGAGTACTGATGTGTTCTTTTTTTGATATAGTGCTTCTTTTTTGGATCGACACAGTATAGCACTAACAATGTTCCTTTTGGATATAGTATATCATTAATGGTGTTGTTTTTAGGATATATTGTGTATGTAATTGACTAATTATCATACTTTTAATCCTCAATATTATTTATATCTATGTTGATGTGCTACGAGCCTATGATTGGTTTGTTTGTTAATATATTTGTATATTAAAAATGGTTATAATTATATTGTACATTTACTTATATAATTTTTCCGTATCTTGATTTTTGAAATTTTTCCATATCAACGTATCTGTGCAGTATCGTATCTTGATTGGGACCTTCTTAATTCTTCTGTCAAATCTTTTTTTTTTTTTATTACAACATGATTAAAATTTTGTTGTCCACTTGCCATATCATTGAAAAAGAAGAAAGTTGTGTTACAGATGTTGTTCCAAATGGATGAGTTTTTTCCCATTCTTAATTCTAGAAGATAGTTAACAGCGATGTCATTCTGGGTAAATCTAGAAGATAAAAAGTTAAAACAAAATCAAAATAATAATACAAAATAAAACAAGTGATTGCCTAAACCCAAACAGGTAACCCGTAAAAGGACAGAAAAAAAGAGATGAGAGATGAGATGGTTTTATATTATTGAATGTGTTTAAAGAGTGTGTTAGAGGTTGTGTTCCTAACATTTCTCTAAATTATTTAAGCGCACAGGTAAAAATAAACAATGATCATTCTTTTCCCTCTCAAAAAACAAATGATCATTCTTTTTAATAATAGTTAAAAGAACAAATAAAAAAAATTATGACCGGCTTTATAAAATTCGAAAAAGTGAAAGGAATAAATATTAAAAATAGATAAATGCTAACTTGTACCTTTAAGACATAAGTTAAAGAGTAAAATTAAAAATGTTTTATTGTAATTAATACATTTTAATTAATATTTTTTACTTTTAACTAATTCAATGCATAAAATTTAAGAAAGAATTTTTATTTTAAGATGCTTAACATGTGTCCTAAGAGCACAAGTTACAATGAGTCATAAAAAAAGAAACATTAGATTTCCATGGATACAAAACACGTGGAACAATTTTTGGGGCTAAAATAAGATAAATTAATTACTTGATGGAGAGAATAACAAATCGTAACATATCTTCCTTGTAAGAAGGGATATGATATTGTTCGCCTATGATGTTTCTATAAAAGAAAAAAGAAAAAAGAAATACATATATATATATATATATATATATATCGAAATAATAAAAATAAGAACACTTTTCTTTGGAAAAAATAAGACCATTTATATTTGTATATTTTCAATTTTCTTACACGTATTCAACACTTTTTCTCATCTATCTTCCTATTTTTATCACATTAGCAACTTATCACATCTATTATTTAATTTTTTTTTTTTATTTCTTTATCTCTCTAATAGTAGCTTAGAGTTTGGGTGTCTAAGAATTTTTTTTTAAAAAGATATAAAAAAATCAATAAAAAATGCTAACAAGTATCTTAGGGTACTCTTTAAAGGATTTAAAATGTAAGTTATAATGAATCTATATGTAATCAATATATTAAAAATTCAAATATTTAAATTACTTAATAAATAAAATTCTAATTTACAATACTTAAAGAGTTATTTAGAACACTCGTTAAAAGCTTATTTGCCCCACATTTTTCACAACTGTGAAGTGAAAGATATCTTTTACAAAAGCTGTACTTAGTAGAAGTTGTTGAGCGGAGGGTCAATTTTTTTTGGTCAAATAATCTTATGACTTGATCTCATACATTTTAAATGTTTGAGGTTCGAACCTCAATTCCTATATTATACAATGTCATTATCAATTGAGTTAAGCTCCTATAAACTGGTCATAAATCAAATTTCTCTCCTATATAACTTTCCATCGTTTATCTCGAGTCAATAATTTAGACTAATTTATATATTCAAGTTGGTGACTTCCATGGGAGTAGGTGATTAATACAATAATTCTTCCACCTAACCCTAACAAACATCACCCATAAGGCCAACAAGTGATCTTTTTGTCAAGAAAAACATAAAAAAGTGTTAGTTTCCATTAAGAAAAACGTAATTGCAAAAATAACCATATAATAAATGAAGCAAATTAAACAATGGCCCCACAAACACAAATGTCATTTTTACGATGTTGGAAGGTATAATAATTTTTTTTAGAATGTTAACCAATGCAAACATGCTACTTTTGACTTCTTTAACTATTGCTCTGAAAGTAATGATTAGCAAGACCTTTTTTTTTTTTTGATGATTAAAAATTCACTTCATAAAGATGAATAAGTGGAATGTTCGAATTTAAACTCTGACCTTTGCATATTCCTCTGCATATAATATGCAATCTTCCTGCAAACCGAATTAAGTTTACCAAGACAAAAATGTGTCGACATGTTATAAAGTTGCGCTCAACAACTTCTACTAAGTACAGCTTTTGTAAAAGATATCTTTCACTGTACAGTTGTGAAAAATGTGGGGCAAATAAGCTTTTAACGAGTGTTCTAAATAACTCTTTTAAGTATTGTAAATTAAAAAATTATTTATTAAGGAATTTAAATATTTCAATTTTTAATATATTGATTACATATAGTTTCATATAACTTACATTTTAAATCCTTTCAAGAGTGCTCTAAGATACTCGTTAGCATTTTTTATTTTTATTATTGATTTTTTATATCTTTTAAAAAAAAATTCTTAGACACCCAAACTCTAAGCTACTATTAGAGAGATAAAGAAATAAAAAAAAAATTAAATAATAGATGTGATAAGTTGGTAATGTGATAAAAATAGGAAGATAGATGAAAAAAAGTGTTGAATACGTGTAAGAAAATTGAAAATATACAAGTATAAATGGTCTTATTTTTTCCTAAAAAAAGTGTTCTTATTTTTATTATTTCAATATATATATATAATTTCTAAATCTCAACCGTCAATTTATTTTAATCAATGGCTAATAAATAATTGACTCACGGTAATTACATGTATCTCTTCTAATCACAAATTGAAGAATATACTCATTTTTGCTTCTGGACAATTAGTTATTCTCTACCACATCCACTTCTCCTTGATAGATTTCTCATACATATTGCAACCTATGCACATAATTTATCTAATATTCATGAAATCATTTGAAATTAGAGGAAACTAGTGAATCCTGAATCTAGGGTATTTTGGATTAGAGAAGTTTCCTTTGATTGGTGGGTTTTTCATTTTGGAAATAGAGTTTATGAAATTGATTTTTATCGTGTTCTATAAATTGAGACGGAAATTCGTTTTTGAAATTGATTTATTATGTTTCACCACTTTTAATTGACTTGTAGAAATTCAAACGGAAGACTTGTAGAAGTTCTTGAGTTTCTAAATTCTTGGTGAATTGACATGGAAATCAAGTTTTGGATGGATTGTAATTGATGGGTTGAATTTGGATGGATTTACTTTGATTGTTGGCCATTAACAATAATTTGTTGAGATGAAGTAGAAAAATGAGCGCGGGATCAGATGAGGCAAGGGAAAAAAGATCGTGCTAATTAACTTAACAAATAATTATGGATCATTGGATTAAATAAATTAGACGGTTAAGATTTGGTGTCAACGAATTTGTTGACACCTGGTATCAACCGATCCTAAATATATATATATATATATATATATATATATATATATATAGGGGTTTGTTAGGATACACTCACTAGTTTTTATTAAGGTGTGTTTTAGCAAAGATATAACTAAAAAGTTGTTAAATACACCTTAAGGTGAATGTTGCTAAAACACACCTTCTAAAATATAAGTGGGTGTATGTTAGCAACTCCAATAGGCATTTGCTAGGATACACCCACTTATTTTTTAGAAGGCGTGTTTTAGCAAGTTATAACTAAAAAGTAGTTAAATACACCTTAAGGTGGAGCTTGCTAAAACACTCCCACATAAAAACCAGTGGGTGTGTTCTAGCAAATCCCATATATATATATATTATCAAAAAGAGGTATGAAACTATAATTCTTGCTGCCAAAAAGAGGAATATAGCTGAATGAGTTTGAGTTGCTTATTTGTCATTCATGTTATTACTGAGGTAAAAAATTAGGTCATATTTGTAGGCAACAATTCCTTTGTAACAGTTATTAAATTTGGAGAGAAATGATTGATATATAGAATATTGACTTCTGATTCTAAAACAACTCTGCATGGTTTCTTCAATACAATCTACAAAGAGGAAAAATAGACAATCTTGATTTACATTTGTAGGTGGCTTGTAATTTCAGGTTTTTCTGCCAAATTTATGGACTTGGAGAAAGACTTATGTTAGATCTAATCCTATAACAAAGTGAGAATCTGGATAAGAAAAATTCTAATTTCCTAAAACTTGTTTGATTCATGTTGATGAAAACGGTATTTTGACAGTTTCTGCGAGGAAGTATCCACCGGCATCATGAATTACCTGCGCGAAGTAAGAAAGTTTATCACCTTTGTTGAATTAAATAGTGTGTATATATTAAAATAAAAACGAACTATACAGAGGAAAAAGTACAACCCCTGAGTAAATGTTAATTTTTATTTTATTACTAGTAATCAATTTAAAAACAAGTTTACAACATTTCTAAATATTTCAAGTAGACAATGTAAATGTGACAAATCTAACAGTTTCATCTGGTTCAACAAAGTAGATGTGACAAGCCTAACTCTTTAGTCCCTCCAATATGAGCTACAAAGACTAAAATGAAAAGAAAGAGGATCAAAAAAGCAGCTTTTGTATCAATTTGCTAATTCTTTGGTAGAATCACTAATTGTATTCTTTATGTCAGGCTTTTTGTTCTTTCAGTTCATCACTTTTAATTAGAAAAATGATATTTGAACAACTATTTTTTAGACAATTTTTGTGATAACTTTCTCTTCCATACTCACAATATGTTTTTACCTTCTCTCTCTATTGCTTTGGTTTTTGTATCAATACCTCATTTTCTTTGTAAAATTTTGGTTGTCCCAAAAGTTGTCATATAAATGGATGTTCAAATAACATAACTCTTTAATTATAATTTATCTACAGCAAAATCGTATGTCAGAAACTGAATTTCTATGGATTGACCTGGTGGTGTTGGCTTTGGACCTTGGAGTGTGCTACTCCTCAAAGTCTTAGGTTCGATCTCCCGTGCCAATTTTGGTAGACTAGTTTAGTTTCTTAATTAAAAATAAAACTAATCAAAATAGATAAGTAAGTACAAACTGAAGCTTTATGACATACATTTATGTTGCCAGTAATTCTTATTCTTATAGTGTCTGCTGCTTCCTTAAGAGAGATGAAAAGATGAACCAAATCTGTGTATGCACTTTGCACGCCTCACCGATGACAAACCTATTAACAACAAAAGAATAAAAATTAACAATGGCTTCAAAAACATTATAAGTTTAATCTTAACTAGGATTAAGAATAGGATTTTAAAAAATTAAACTGGTTTTCAATAGGATTTTAAGAAAGAATATTTTGTTCTTGTTATTGAGATAAAGTTGTAAATGTAAATTGTAATTGTAATTGTATTTATTTATCCATGTAAATGTATAGAATATCTGATAACTATCCTTTAGTTTTATTTCAACAAAGATATGTCTCAAGCAACATCAAATCTCATTGAGGTGCATGTTGCATAAAATAGACATTGAAGTTATTAACTTAGGATAGATATATTTTACTGGAACTTGACTATTTTATGAATTGTTCCACAGAAAAAATCAAAGAAAAAATTGAAAAAATTCTATATGGATAGATGCATAGAAGAAACTCATACCAGAAACAGAATTGTAAATTTTCCTTCACTTCTCTTTTCATCCCTTCCCTCATATTATCACTTCCCCATTTATTTCCAAGACTGGGATGGACAACTGTTCCCACCTCTGACTTTTATAGTTTGCTTCTAACAGAGGACATTCCATGATGCGCAGTATCTTAAGAGAGGATGGAAAAGTGTCTTTTGAAAGAGACTCAAGCCTTGAACAATTATAAAAGCCAAGTGTTTTAAGAGAGGATAGGTGTCCGAGTCCATTTCCATCAAAGGATTGTATTTCACAGAGATTAGAAATATCCAAAGACACAAGTGAAATTGGCAGCAACCGCTCCTTCAGCAAGGTGTTAACAATATCATCGACATCGTTACCTCCAATATACAATCTTGAAAGAGAAGTAAGATGTTGGAGACCCCATCCATCTACAGGCGTTGCTATTCTCACTGATTTAATATTAATACTTCGTAATTTGGGAGGTAGGCAAGCTCCTTTACAAAATTGTAAAGTTAGTTCTGGAAGATCTCTGAGAAACAAATGTTCAAGAGAGATCAGGGTGTCCATCCGTAGAGTCAATGATCTAAGTGCATCACATTTCAATACCTCAAATAATTGGAGCGTTGACGGGAGATCGGAAGAACTTTCAGAAATAAAAATGGATTCCAGATTTTTACAGCCATCAATGCAAAGATCTTGGAGTGCTGGGAAACCATCCAATAGGAATGAGGTAAGTGCATAACAACTATCGTTTAAGTCCAAAGTCACAAGAGATGTGTAATTGCCCCATGTTTCAAGTGGCAGGAATGCTAAATTCGGACATTGATCAACTGTAAGTGACTGCAATGAAGTGGGTAGACCATGTGTTGGAAAAGCAGCGAGAGATGGAAGATGATGAAGTTCCAAGAATCGAAGACAAATGCTGCTCCTAATAATTCTGGGTAAAGAAAACAGGGTATCACAATACCTGATTGTTGCACTTTGAAGCACACAAGGAGAATCAATCTCAAGTAACAACCATTGCAAACTTTCTTTACACTGTTCTCTGTTGAAGGAACATCCATCAATAAAGATTTCGTTTAATGAGGAGAGCCAATGCAGAGTAGTAGGTGGCGTTGTCAAGAGACTGTCACAACCAGTTATATGGATATCTATTGAAGGAAGATTGCCAGGCAAATGTCCCCTTAGTTTAGGACATTGGATTAACCTCAATATTCTAAGGCGAGGAAAACCAAATTCACCACTTTCATAGTGTTTCCATTCCTTCCAATTCGGCATATCAGAGATATGTAAAATCTCGAGAGATTGAAATGGTTGGAATGAAGAAATGGAAGGTTCTACTGTCATCCCATAGAACTCCAGCCCAATTGTTTCCATTGTCATACCCTTAATAGTCAAGTCCTTGAGAGAAGGTAGTTGGCCTAGTGGTGGAAGTGTTACACAATATTCACAATTCGAGATACACAAGGACACCATGTTAGAAAACAATGGATCACCCAACCAACTCGGAAAGCTTGTCCCACCATACAACCGAATGCTCAGTTTCCTCAGGTTAAATGATGGTTGCAACATATCAAGCACATCTTTCTCTATTCGCGAGTCTTCCGTTTGTTTGCTCCATTGTAACTCTAACTCCTCAATATCTTCTTTGTTTCTCATGTTGACATCATAAGCCTCAATGGCATCGATGACATTCTGCAGGTTCTTGATACAAAGCTTTCCCCGTAGGTTAGGAAACTTACAAACCTCTTTCAAACTTAACCCGGTGTCTTGCTTGCCAACTGAAAAAACAGTTAATGTTTGCAGGTTATTGAGTCCAACAATTTGCATTGGCATCTCCTTTATATTTGTCTCACTAATATCAAGGTGCCGTAAGTTAATTAACTTTCCAAAATTTGGTGGCAACTCAGTGAGGTTTTCACACCGTGTTAAATTCAAGGTTTGCAGATTGTAAAGATTGCAAGTTGCATTAGGTAAGCTTTTAATTCCAGTGAATGAGAGATCTAAATACCTCAACTCCACCAAACTACCTACTGATTCTGGCAGCAGGTTGATGTTTTTATATTTTTTTAAGGATAGCACACGTAACCGTTTGAGTTTGGGTATTAAATCTTCAACAACCTTTCTAGATAAGTAGTATCTTCCTCCGAAAAGGTTAATGGGTAGGAAGCTTCGCAAGCACTTGAAATTGTAGAGAACCTCAAACTTCTTGAAAAAGTCGTAATTTCCTTGATTATATGACAAATGACGAACATTTTTAGACATGTTACCACCACATTCAAGCCTGAAGCAACTTGTTCCTGACACCACTAACGCTAAATCATTGACAAGGTCGTGCATAACAAATTTTTCTTTTCCATCATCATTTGATTGTTGAATTAAGGACCTGGATAACAATTCAATAAAGTAGTCATGGCCTACTTCCTCAGCTGTTTTATTACGTTGAGAATGCTCTAGGAAGCCTTCTGCCATCCATAACAAAATCAATTCCTTCTTGTCCAGTGGAAAATCCTTTGGAAAAATTGAGCAATAGGCAAAACATCTTTTCAAATGTGAGGGAAGATATTGATAACTTAGACGTAAAGCAGGTAAAATATTATCATTTGGTAAGTTCCATATGTCACTATTTAGAATTGCAGTCCACTCTTTTGCATCTACCTTTGAACGCAAAATTCCTCCGAGTGTTTTAGCAGCTATGGGCAATCCACCACACTTTTTGGCAATCTTTCTACCAATTTCTTCTAGATTTGGGTACTTTCTACCTCGACGGTCTTCACTTCCGAATGCATGCTTTGAAAGTAACGACCAACAGTCATCATCTGATAGAGGATCTACTTTGTGAATAGGAAACGTGTGTGCAACCTCCGCAACTTTTTGTTGGCGTGTTGTGATGATCACCATACTTCCCGTTTTGCCGTTAATCAATGGAGTTACTAACTCATCCCAATCATTATAACTATCATTCCACAGATCGTCCAGCACTAACAAAAATCTTTTATCCCTCAAGTTTTGATTCAATTCAACTCGAAGAAAATCAAGATTATTGTTTTCACCACCTCTTGAAGTGACAGATTCATGAATGGTTTTAGTGACTCTCAGAATATCGAAATCCTCCGATACACAAACCCAGACTTTCAGATCAAAATGGTCTTGAACTTCTTTATCATTATAAAGAAGTTGGGCAAGAGTGGTTTTGCCAACACCGCCCATACCCAAAATTGCAACCACACCAATACTACTATTGGTAGTGCCACTGTCAGATATCAACATACTAATGAGTCTCTCTTTATCATCCTTCCTACCAACCATAACAGATTCATTTACCATTGAACTTGAAGGTGTTCTTAGAGAAACTCTCCCGCTCACAGTTTGCAAGCCAAGGATATCTCTCTGTTGTGCAAAAATCTGCAGCCTTTGACACATAATCTTCATTTGTGAATTGATCTCTCCATAGAGATTTTTAAACGGAGACGAAAAGAGGTTCCAAACCTGATTAGTCATGTTTTCAGCTTGTTTCTTCTCCACCGTACATCGCAGGGAGTCGTAGTTGATTTGGTTAAGCAAATCCTCAGCATCATAGATTGCATCTTTCAGCTGATCCAACCATTGTTTGACAGCAGTGTTGGTGATTTGCTTATGTTCTGCATCATCCAGCACCGCCTGAAGAGCGAGCAGTGTTGTTTCCAACTCTGCAAACAGCGAGGAATTCAGCTTGGTGTTTCTTATGTAATCACAAAACTCTTGTGAAGCAAGTTTCTCAACTAAAGTCTGAACAGTAGCAGAGAGAAAAGCCCCTCCCACCAAAGTTGCAGCCATTTTCTATTGTTAAAGTAAAGTAGCAAGGAATGATGTTGTAACTAAATGTCTAAATCTTGAATGAATTTCTGAACTATGAAGATTTAGAATAAGGATAGTTGGTAGCGTGTATATAGTAAAGAGATAAGGCTGAAGAAAAATAAACGGTTATGTTGTGAATGAATAATTGAAGTACTGAGAAAAGCATTGATAAAAAGCAAATAGTTGGTACTGTGTGTAGTAAAGAGATTCAGGTTTGCAGGTAGCTAAGCTTTCAATGAAAATTAAAGGAAAATAAATACTAGTGATAAATATAAATAAATATGATATAAAGTAGTACATTAGTCAAAAAAAGATTATTATTATAATGCTTAACTGTTTCAAAACAATTAATTGTAAATAATAAAAATAAATGCAATACAGCTGAGAGAGAGAAAGCCAACAGTTTTCAATAGAGAGTAGTGGTTTTGCAGTCTATGTGTGGTTTTGCAGGTTGTGTCTCTCAAAAGAGGAAATATATATTACAGCCTGTGTGAAGTGAGTCCCCATTGTGATAACATGTGATTCAATTATTGATGTTGGAAAGTGATTAAATAATTGCATAACATGTGATTCAATTATTTATTTATTTTGTAGTATTAATTCTATTTCTTTAAGAATTTAATTTGTACACATGCATCCAACAAACTCTTATGCCCTCTGAATGCTTTAACCATTCAAATTCGGTGAGGACTTATGTCCTGTAAAATGGTACCATATGCATGTGTATAGTCGCATTTGTTGAGGAGTCTTAGTGGTGTTGTCATGTCATTGCATTAGTCGTCGTTGGTGATTGAGTAATAATTCTTACTATTGATTGAAGATGAATATGATGTTAATGATGTGATCATGAAATATATATATATATATATATATATATATATATATATATATATATATAATGATGTATTGATGATATTTAGGGTGTTAGATTCGATTGATGAATTATATATCTATTATTGAGTAAATAGTCAATTTCCCCCCTGAAATTGTAAGTTTCATCAATTACCCCCCTGAAATTAACAAAACTTCAATTACCCCCCTGAAATTTCACAACGTTAGTCAATTTACCCCCTCCGTCAAATTTTTCTGTTAGTGAACATGACGTTTTGCAAATACCCCCCTGAAGTTTTGCACTTATGTGCAAAATGCCCCCCAAATTTAAAAATTTATATTATTTTTTTCTTAAAAACAAACAATTAATAGTTAAATATTAAAACTAACTATTAATTTTGGAATTTGGGAAAACTACATGCATATATACATCAAAATAGGCTCCAAAATGGGAAAAAATATGTATTTTTTAAAGTGACAATAATGGGATGATTTGTGGATTAATATTGGGGGTTGTGTAGTTTAAATGGTTTGAGCAAATTGTTGAAGGAGTTGGAGGAGTTAAAAGACTAAGATGGTGAAGGAGAAAATATAAATTTAAATCTGATTATTAATTTGTTTATAAACCTCTAAAAATAATAATTTGTCTATTAGAAATAACCATTATTGTCACTTTAAAAATACACATTTTTCCCTATTTTGATGTATATATGTATGTAGTTTTTCCAAACTCCAAAATTAATAGTTAGCTTTAATATTTAACTATTAATTGTTTGTTTTTAAGAAAAAAATAATATAAATTTTTAAGTTTGGGGGGCATTTTGCACATAAGTGCAAAACTTCAGGGGGGTATTTGCAAAACGTCATGTTCACTAACAGAAAAATTTGACGGAGGGGGTAAATTGACTAACGTTGTGAAATTTTAGGGGGGTAATTGATGTTTTGTTAATTTCAGGGGGGTAATTGATGAAACTTACAATTTCAGGGGGAAAATTGACTATTTACTCATCTATTATTATTGTTTGTGAATCTCACCCCTTCTGCTTGGAAATGTTGCCCTTCCTATGGGTAACTTGCAGGTGATGAAGAATAGTAGAGTGGTGGCTCAAGTGTCTAGGGCTCTGATACGTAACAGGATGAGAATTAGTTGTTTATTTTCATTCCTTATGTATCAATTTTGGAACATGCTGATGTAGCCTTTTATTGTTGTTGAACAATTTTGGTGAATATTTATGTTGAGGCCTTTGTGCCAGGATTATTGTTGGATGTTGATGTTAGATATTTCGAAAAATATTCCGCTGCAAATTATTGATGTTTATTAAATAGTATTTATTTCTATTTAAGAAATTTTGAAAAGCAGTGTGACATGCCTGTTTGTGGAGGAACTCTGATTATCTTATTTATTATTAATTGTTGGGATAACGGGGTGTTACAAGTTACTTTTTTCTTACACTAGATTTAACAATGGTAGTGAACTGAACAAATGAACAGACTCCTTAGGATTTCTAAGATATAAACTTGAAAGCTAAAATTCTAAGTGTTTTGCGCTATTTGATTTGACGGAGATTTGGCATATAAAAATAACATAGTCTTGTTATTTCTGCTTCAGGTCTTCAACTCCTTTTATATGCAGTGATTTAAGAGACGTTGGAAAAGTTCCAATGCAAATAGAGTCGTTGGATAACTTTGATCAAGAAAGTTGACTCTTTGCCTGATATGGATAATTCCGTTGGAAAATCTTTTGAATTTCCTTTGCTGAAAGATGAATTACGTGTTGTATTCTCTTTGTTCTTAAGGTCCTTTGTCTAGTTGCACACGTAGACAGAAGAAGACAAAAGAACTCCTCTATCAGATACTACGGTATAGACAGCTCACAATATTAGACAAAAATTTACCTGCATTTCGGGTCCCTCAGATCCAAGTATGCCAGACATATTATGTGTCTGATGGCCTTCACGGAATCTCTTGAGGTCACTCTTCAGCTTCTTTGAGACATCTTTCTTCTAATGATGTTGACTTCTGGTTGACTTTCTTTTAGATCTTCCATCATAGTCTTCTAGGCTTCTCCAGTTCCTTCTTATGCTCTTCATATGTTATTTCTTCATGATAGATAGATTTTATACACTTGAACGTATGTTAGTATTCCAATTGTTCTTCAATACTTTGTTATCATCAAAACCTTAGAGGACTTGTATGAACCATTGTTGTTCTAACACACTTTTCAACCATTTTATTTATTAGGGTTTTATTTTTTAATTTATATTATTTATCTTTGAATATTCTCCTCTCAATATATTTTTTCTTATGTTTTTTTTCTTCCATATTATTATTGTTTATTTTTTAATGGGTATTTCATTTTTCTACTCAGAATAAAAAGTGAAAAGTACTCATTTATTTGTTAGTATGTTTTAATTTTATTTTACTATGTTTTGTGGCGTATAAGAAAAAAAGGAATGATGTTGAACATTTTCATTTGTCAAGCAATACCAGAAAAAGAATAAATTTATCAATGTTTCTTTTATTTGTTCTTCTTAAATGTTACTTTCTTTATATATTCACAAAAAATTGTTGCAACTATTTTGAATGTCTAATAAACATTTATCAATTTTGAATCAATTATCGTGAGATTTGTATTATTATTTGGACTTTATCAAATTTTTTCTCTCTTTATATTTTGAGATTATTTCTTTTTAATAGAAGTGTGACTTTATCATTATCATATAATAATATAATAATAATTTTATTGTTGTTGCTACTATACTATTAATAGGGATGATAATCGATGTCCACATGATATACATAGTAGTTAGTTGATAAAACTGATATTTAGACCGTTCTTACATTCGTGTGAATATCCGCTACACGAGTATTAGTGGATATTAATGTATTTATATATATTTACAAATATCAACAAGTAAAATGTTTTGTTTATAAACAAAAATGCATTATTATAAAATAATTGAAATTTTGTAGAATTTATTCCTTAAAATCTATTATTAATAATTATGGAACTAATGATCATTTTACAACTGTTTCATGCGAGATTTGAACAATGTCTCTTGAAGTTACAAATTCAAGTCTTTACCACTAAGTTGACCCATGTAATGTTTTGAGAGAATTCAAAGACTTTTAGGTGGATTCTATTGTTTGGATGATAAATTTTTTCATTATTATAGTTGTTCAAATTTTGCATTTTGGTTCACACATTTTCCAAAATTTTCAAACTGACCCCTATATTTTTTTTTTGAAATTACAAATTTTCCCCTAAAAATGTTCAAAAATTATAAATTGACCCCTCGAAATTTTAGAAAATTACAAATTGACCGCTAATTTAAATTTCCAAATTTGGCCAAAATAAATTAAAATTTATAAAAGTTACCCAAAAATTATGACAATTACTCCATCCAAACAAAAATATTTAAAAATAAAAAAAATTTAATTGAATCATTTAAATTGCCTAAAATTCTAAATTCTTCAAAATTTTCCGTTTACCTCGTACAAACACAAGATGATGAAACTTATCAAACACTTTGAAAGCAGAAATAACACTTTGAAACTAATGGAAAATGTGAGGACCAAAATGATGGAAAATTGCAATGCACTTGGAGTGCATGTTTACGGATATCTGTTGAAATAATTCAATTGGATAATTTATTTATATCTCGAGTTATTCATGTTATTTCTGACTTATTAAAAGTTAGGCCAGGTTTGTAGGATTGGATAATTAATTTTTTTTCTGAGTTAGTCATGTTAATTCGATGTGTCATTCATGTTATTTCTGAGATATTAAAACTAGGCCATGTTTGTAGGATTGGATAATTTATTTATTGTTTATACAAAAGAGGGATATTAGATAAATTATAAGTCATAACATTTCCTTTGTAATAAGTTATTAAATTTATTATTTTTAGAGAGAAATGATTAATATATACAATACTGACTCTACAAAGAGAAAAATTAGACAATGTTGATTTACATTTGTAGATGGCTTGTCATTTCTGGACTTGGAGTAAACATTTATGTGAGATCTAATCCTATAACAAAGTGAGAATCTGGATAAGAAAAATTCTAATTTCCTAAAAATTGTTTGATTCATGTTGTCTTGTAGGCCTTCAAGCAGAGATAGTCAGCCCTTTCCTGAGACTTTCCTTCGTTGCCATCCTATCAGCGAACGTTTCTCAATTGATGAAAACGGTATTTTGACAGTTTCTGCGAGAAAGTATCCACCGGCATCATGAATTACCTGCGCGAAGTAAGAAAGTTCATCACTTCATAATTAAAATTTATTTACAGCAAAAACTTATGTCAGATTGTGAAACTGAATTTCTACGTACTGCTTTATTGTAATTTGTACATTAAGGACTTTTAAGTTCTGTAGCACCGACACAATGTCGACGTGTCCGTGTTTGTATCGGTGCTTCACAACTTTTAAGTTATATGCTTTCAACAAAAGGCTAACCAAATACCAACTAATCATATGCACTTCAGATGAAAGTAAAATTTGTTTAATCATCAAATAGTTATGATTGATTAATAAGGTAAATATTGTCACAGTTAGTGCTTATGAATTAAATCTATAAAAACTGTACTGAACAAAAATACACAGATAAACTAAGAAAAATATAACCCACTTGGATTGACGGGTGATGTTGACTTAGGACCTTAGAGTGCGTTCCTCCTCAAGATCCGAGGTTCGATTCTCCCCGATGCCAATTTCGGTAATCTAATTTAGCTTCTTCATTAAAAGAAAACTAATCAAAATATGGAGAAAAGAAATCAAAATAGATAAGTAACTACAAACTGAAACTGAAGCTTTGTGACATACATTTATGTTGCCAGCAACTCTTGTTCTTATAACGAGATCTCTGTGTATGGACTTTGCACGCCTTACCGATGACAAACCTATTAACAACAAAAGAATAAAAATTAACAATGGCTTCGAAAACATTATAAGTTTAATCTCAACTAGGATCAAGAATATGATTTTAAAAATTTAAACTGGTTTTCAATAGGATTTTAAGAAAGAATATTTTGTTCTTGTCACAAAGATAAAGTTGTAAATTGCAATTGTAATTGTATTTATTTATCCATGTAAATGTATAAAATATCTGTGAACTGTTCTTTATTTTTATTTCAACAAAGATATGTCTCAAGGAACAAGTTGTAAATCGCATTGAGGTGCATGTTGCATAAAACAGACATTGAAGTTATTACCTTAGGATATAGATATATTTTACTGGAACAAGTTGGCATTACATTGAACCAAGAATCAATCTGGATTCTTATTTTAATCTACTTCTACTTGTTGAGAAAATTGCGTAACAACGTCTACCGTTTGGCCAGACTTTTTTTCGGTCTGAAAGCTACTTTAAAATAAAGCTCTTTAAGGAAAAAGCTAAAGCTGTTTGGTTTCTTAATTTTTTTTTTAGTTCTAAAGTTATTTTTAAGTTAAAGTTGTTTGGCAAAATATCGTACAAAACTTTGAATTTATTATTTTTTTGTGGTGTCTGGGGTTCGAACCCGCGACCTTGCATATATTTATACATTGTCTATATCAACTGAGCTAAGCTAGAGAATAGTTTATTTTTTCTTTTCCAATTATACTGTATAACAAATTTTGTTATAAGAATATCATATTTTTTGTGTCATTTAAAAACATAAGAATTTATATTATATGATATTATATTTGTTACATTGTTGGTGTCATTGAAAAAGATATGTTTAGTTTTTTTAATAAGAAAAAGATATGCATAGTTTGTTACAATATAAATGTGTAAAATATATATAAGTATAATTTTTTTAGGCATCTATACTTGTACTTTTAATTAAAATCAAAATTTTATAAAAATAATAATTGTACGCAATACGCAACACTAAAAAAATTATACGCATTAGCGTAACAAAAAATACAGACATACAGACATAAAATATTACTTTAAACGCTAATGCGTGTGTGTGTATATTTGTGAGATTGAAGAAAGGGAATAAAAATATTTGTGAGGTTTTGATAATTAAACGATATTAAAATTAAATATATAAGTGATAAAAGGATAATAAAATTCCTTCAAAAATAGATGATAAAATTAAATTGATCCTCCTTTAAAAAAATTTATATGGACCGGTTAAAAAAAAAGGAATAAAAAAACAAATTGAAAAATAATATTAAAAAATAAAAGAAAAGGTTGCATGCATGAAGAGAGGTGTTTCTGAAATAAATTATGGAGAAGTAGTTTTTTGAAGTAGCGTTTAACAACTTTTGGTTAAAGTTCATTCCATTTAATTTTATGCATTCTAAAAAAAGTACTTTTTTTCGAAGGTACTTTATTGATATTGTGTTTGACCTAGCTTCTCCTTAAAAATGTAGAGAAGCTGAAAAAAAGCCGGGCCAAACGGTACCTTAGACCCATTAACTTAAAAATCTCAAGAAATGGTGTTTTACCACAGTTTGTAGGTTATTATAAATGAACTTGACTACAGTTACCACAGTTTTATGAATTGTTACACAGAAAAAATTGAACAATTCTTCATGGATAGATGCATAAAAGAGAATTATACCTGAAACAGGATTGCAAATTTTCCGTCCCTTCCCTCATATTATCACTTCGTTATTTATTTTCAAGACTGGGATGGACAAATGTTCCCACCTCTGACTTTTATAGTTTGCTTCTAACAGAGGGCATTTCCAGATGCGCAGTATCTTAAGAGAGGATGGAAAAGTGTCTTTTGAAAGAGACTCAAGTCTTGGACAGTCATTTAAACAAAGTGTTTCAAGAGAGGATAGGTGTCGGAGTCCATTTCCATCAATGGATTTTATTTCACAGAGATTAGAAATACTCAAAGACACAAGTGAAATTGGCAGCAACCGCTCCTTCAGCAAGGTGTTAACAATATCATCGTCACCTCCAATATACAAACTTGAAAGAGAAGTAAGATGTTGGAGACCCCATTCAGCTACAGGCGTTGCTATTCTCACTGATCGAATAAAAATGCTTCGTAATTTGGGAGGTAGGCAAGCTCCTTTACAAAATGGTAAAGTTAGTTCTGGAAGATCTCCGAGGGACAAACGTTCAAGAGAGATCAGGGTGTCTATTGGTAGAGTCAATGATCTAAGTTCATCACATTCATATACCTCAAATGATTGGAGGGTTGACGGGAGATGGGAAGAATTTTTTGAAATAAAAATGGATTCCAGATTTTTACAGCGACAAATGAAAAGATCTTGGAGGGCTGGGAAACCATCCAAAGGGAATGAGGTAAGTGCATAACAACTATTCCATAAGTGCAAAGTCACAAGAGATGTGTAATTGCCCCATGTTTCAAGTGGCAGGAATGCTAAATTCGGACAATCATCAATTCTAATGTACTGCAATGAAGTGGGTAGACCATCTGTTGGAAAAGCAGCGAGAGATGGAAGATCATAAAGTTCCAAGAATCGAAGACAAATGCTGCTCCTAATAATTTTGGGTAAAGAAAACAGGGTATCACAATAACTGATTGTTGCACTTTGAAGCACACAAGGAGAATCAATCTCAAGTAACAACCATTGGGAACTTCCTGTAGACCCTTGTATACCTATTTCGTTTAATGAGGAGAGCCAATGCAAAGTAGTTGGTGGTGTTGTCAAGAGACGGTCACAACCAGTTATATTGATTTCGTCTATTGAAGGAAGACTGCTAGGCAAATGTCCCTTTAGTTTAGGACATTGGCTTAAGCACAAAGTTCTAAGGCGAGGAAAATTAAACTCATCATTTTCATAGTGTATCCATTCTTTCCAATTCGGCATACTGGAGATTTGTAAAGACTCGAGAGATTGAAATGGTCGGAATAAGGAAATGGAAGGTTCTACTGTCATCCCATAGAACTCTAGCCCAATTGTTTCCATTGTCATACCCTCAATAGTCAAGTCCTTGAGAGAAGGTAGTTGGCCTAGTGGTGGAAGTGTTACACAATATTCACAATTCGAGATACACAAGGACACCATGTTAGAAAACAAAGGATCACCCAACCAACTCGGAAAGCTTGTTCCACCATACAACCTAATAATCAGCTTCCTAAGGTTAAATGAAGGTTGTAACATATCAAGCACATCCTTCTCTGTTCGCGAATCTTCCGTTTGTTTGCTCCATTGTAACTCTAACTCCTCAATATGTTCTTTTTTTCTCATGTTGACATCATACGCCTCAATGGCATCGCTGACATTCTGCAGGTTCTTGATACAAAGTTTTCCCCGCAGGTTAGGAAACTTACCAACCTCTTTGACACTTAACCCGGTGTCTTGCTTGCCGACTGAAAAATCAGTTAATGTTTGCAGGTTATTGAGTCCAACAATTTGCATTGGCATCTCCTTTATATTTGTCTTACTAATATCAAGGTGCCGTAAGTTAATTAACTTTCCAAAATGTAGTGGCAACTCAGTGAGGTTTTCACATTGTGTTAAATTCAAGGTTTGCAGATTGTAAAGATTGCATGTTGCATTAGGTAAGCTTTTAATTCCAGTGAATGAGAGATCTAAATACCTCAACTCCACCAAACTACCAACTGATTCTGGCAGTATGTTGATGTTTCGATAATATTTTAAGGATAGCACGCGTAACCGTTTGAGTTTGGGTATTAAATCTTCAACAACCTTACTAGATAAGTAATATCCTCCTACCCAGTTGCGTAGGTTAATGGGTAGAAAGCTTCGCAAGCACTTGAAATCGTAGAGAACCTCAAACTTCTTGAAAAAGTCGTAATCTCCTTGATTATATGAAAAATGACGAACATTTTTAGACATGTTACCACCAAATTCAAGCCTGAAGCAACTTGTTCCTGACACCACTAAGGCTAAATCATTGACAAGGTCGTGCATAACAAATTTTTCTTTTCCATCATCATTTGATTGTTGAATTAAGGACCTGGATAACAATTCAATAAAGTAGTCATGGCCTACTTCCTCAGCTGTTTTATTACGTTGAGAATGCTCTAGGAAGCCTTCTGCCATCCATAACAAAATCAATTCCTTCTTGTCAAGTGGAAAATCCTTCGGAAAAATTGAGCAATAGGCAAAACATCTTTTCAAATGTGAGGGAAGATATTGATAACTTAGACGCAAAGCAGGTAAAATTGTATCATTTGGTAAGTTCCATATGTCACTATTTAGAATTGCAGTCCACTCTTTTGCATCTACCTTTGAACGCAAAATTCCTCCGAGTGTTTTAGCAGCTATGGGCAATCCACCACACTTTTTGGCAATCTTTCTACCAATTTCTTCTAGATTTGGGTACTTTCTACCTCGACGGTCTTCACTTCCGAATGCATGCTTTGAAAGTAACGACCAACAGTCATCATCTGATAGAGGATCTACTTTGTGAATAGGAAACGTGTGTGCAACCTCCGCAACTTTTTGTTGGCGTGTTGTGATGATCACCCTACTTCCTTTTTTGCCGTTAATCAGTGGAGTTACTAACTCATCCCAATCATTATAATTGTCATTCCACAGGTCATCCAACACTAACAAAAATCTTTTATCCCTCAAGTTTTTATTCAATTCAACTCGAAGAAAATCAAGATTATTGTTTTCACCACCTCTTGAAGTGACAGATTCATGAATGGTTTTAGTTACTCTCAGAATATCGAAATCCTCCGATACACAAACCCAGACTTTCAGATCAAAATGGTCTTGAACTTCTTTATCATTATAAAGAAGTTGGGCAAGAGTGGTTTTGCCAACACCGCCCATACCCAAAATTGCAACCACACCAACACTACTATTGGTAGTGCCACTGTCAGATATCAACATACTAATGAGTCTCTCTTTATCATCCTTCCTACCAACCATAACAGATTCATTTACCATTGAACTTGAAGGCGTTCTAAGAGAAACTCTCGCGCTCACAGTTTGCAAGCCAAGAATATCTCTCTGTTGTGCAAAAAGTTGCAGCCTTTGACACATAATCTTCATTTGTGAATTGATCTCTCCATAGAGATTTTTAAAAGGAGACGAAAAGAGGTTCCAAACCTGATTAGTCATGTTTTCAGCTTGTTTCTTCTCCACCTTACATCGCAGGGAGTCGTAATTGATTTGGTTAAGCAAATCCTCAGCATCATAGATTGCATCTTTCAGCTGATCCAACCATTGTTTGACAGCAGTGTTGGTGATTTGCTTCTGTTCTGCATCATCCAGCACCGCCTGAAGAGCGAGCAGTGTTGTTTCCAACTCTGCCAACAGTGAGGAATTCAGCTTGGTGTTTCTGATGTAATCACAAAACTCTTGTGAAGCAAGTTTCTCAACTAAAGTCTGAACAGTAGCAGAGAGAAAAGCCCCTCCCACCAAAGTTGCAGCCATCTTCTATTGTTAAAGTAAAAGCAGCAAGGAATGATGTTGTAACTAAATCTTGAATGAATTTTAGAACTATGAAGATTTAGAATTGGGATAGTTGGCAGTGTGTATGGTAAAGAGATAAGGCTGAAGAAAAATACAGGGTTATGTTGTGAATGAATAATTGAAGTATTGAGAAAAGCATTGACAAACTACAGAAAAAAACACACCAATGGTTAATTGATATAAAGAAAAGAAAACAATAAAGCAAAAGAGAGGATTCCAAAGTGATCGCCTTTCAGCATAGGAGACCTTTTTTTTTATTGGGTCAAGTAGGCAACTGGTGAGAGCTCACACATTTTAAATATGGAGAAGTTGAGTGTCCGGAATTTGAACCCCGACACATGCATATAATATGCAATATCCCTATTCCAACTGTGTTTATTGTCCTAATCCGGAATCATTTGGAAACAAATGTTTCCCTTGGTTAGGGACCTTTAGATAGGGTTAGGCCGGCTATATAAAATATGATATTTCAGACAATTATTCACCTACTACCAGAACCCATGTCTTTGTATTAAAGCTTTTATTTTACATGCTGATGTTGCCTAATAAAATAAGTAAATCAAATAAAGTAGATATTATATTATCATCATGATTTGTCTTCACATTCTATCAGTATCACAAGTTTATACTGACAATATAAAAATTTGCAATGCATCTGATCCCTCTCACCAAGTCTGCTACATCTGATCACATGTAGTGGAACAATTTCATCTGTTGACTATTGTAGCTGCAGTCACGTTATAAACCTTTATCTTGAGAGGTCGTCACTTGAAACCATGTTTCATCTGTGGAGGCGATGATTAACAGTGAGAAACCCGAAGCTTCTCCATTTAATTGGACACTTCCATTTGAAGAGAGATAAACTCGATAAATAAAATAACTAGTGGAGTAATAGGAGTAGATAAACGGGAGAGTCATTTGTCATTGTTCAGGTTTCAACTAAAATAAGAAAATTTTGTTTTATAAGAGTTTAGATAAAAATCGAATTACAATTTTTACCGATCAAATGATTATTGTGATTGTGAGAAACAAGTTTAGGACCATACTCCTCGATTTTGTTGATCGAACTGATGAACTCGAAAATGACTTAGATTTGGGGTTCCTATCAGGGCCGTTCCTACAAAATTAAAGGCTCAGCTTTAATTGTAAAGATAGGTCCCTTAATAAAAAAACATTACTTTTTTTTCTTTCTGTGAAGCCCCGATACTTCAAAATTTATAACATATCGTATCCATCCTGCACCGATACCTGCCCGATATACTTCCTGATACGTATCAGAAGAGTATCCAAAGCATTTTGAAGATTCATTTATGATGCATTTTCGATATCATGGCATGTATATGTTGAATTATATGGTATATATATCCGCTACGACTGTTGAGATTTTATACATGCATGTGAATTTGAATTTTGTATGATGACGTAACGTCTATTTTTTGAATATATTTATTATTCGCGTGTTTTATCGCTTTAATAGAAGTAGGGCGTTACACCCATTGACTCCGTTTACGAGCCTAAGCATGAGGAGGGCATTGTGCAACCTTTTCGGCCCATGCACTACCTGTAGTGGACTCCCTCCCTGCTCTAACTTTGTCAAGCCTCTGAGACATATCTACACAACATTTCAAAAGGCAACAAATCAATGAATTTTTTCATAGGGACATTGTGTCATTTCTAACTGTTCAACAACAACACTTAAATTTCCGCAGTGTCAATTCAGTCCGTAAACTACCACATTGCAGTCAAACTAACTATAATCAACATTAACAAACCAATTTCTAACTAATTTCATCATTAACACTAAAACAAATAAACAAATTTTCATTGAGACATTTTATCAAACACCTAGAGTTCAACACAATTTCTAACAATTCCTAAACTCTAACCAAACACATTTCAATCAAACCTACTTTATGAAGGAAAATCGATCTTAAACAGAATAAGCAGGGGAAAATTATTTCGATTTTCTTTCCTTGGATCATTACGAATTACACATGAATCAGTGATTCGATTGTTACCTCGAAGTGTTAATTCTGAAAACTGAAAGGTGGAATCTGGAAACCGGAATCACGATCACAGCAAAGCAAGCAGCAAGCAGCAAAGCCTCTAGCAAGTCCACACGAACAGTGTTCCTCCAAAACTCGGTGCTAGCCAAGGAATCAGAAGTCCAGAGAGCTCGGGATTCTCAAAAACGCGAGTAACCTAAAACTTCAGCACTAGGGTTCTATTTATAGAGCTCGGGACACTCAATGAACAAGACACATTGTGTGGAATCACTAAGAGGAATTATGGGAAGAATTGCATCATCAAACAATTCAAGGTTGATTGACCAAGAAGATATTGTCTTCTTCTATAGAAGAGAACATTATCAACTTTGATGAAAAGAATGTTCTCATGGTGAAGATGATTATTACACTCGAAATTATTCTCATTACTTCATCGAAATAATTCGAATCAACTTTGAAGAGAAACCAACCGATGAATGAATTATTCATTAATTGGAGAATTATCAAGGAAGAAAATTCATGATCATATGCATGAAGATTCTATCATAATAAACATAGGATGAACCAAGAATCTTCCATCATTTTTTAAGATATGATTCGCGAGAATAGAAATCAATCAAAGGAATTTTTACTTTGAGAAAAGATTCTCATGTTCTTACAAAGAACATTCTGGTCATACAAAGTGAAGAGAACATCCTCACTTTATGTTTTTTATTAACACATATTTACATTTATTATCTTGTTATCTACTAATGTGTTTTGTGATAATGTTTCAGTGAGAATGTTCTCGAGAACATTCTGGCCTCACAAGGGATAACAAAATCTTTATTGAATATGAATATGAAAAAATATGAGCTTTTTGGGCAATTGTCAAGATATGCAAATATTCTCGTTTGTCTCACTTAAAGAGGAAAGAAATCATGGTTCTTGGAAATGCGTTAAAGGACAACGAAACAAAGGAAATAAATTATATTCTTGCACATGTGTTGGAAGCAAAAAGAATAAAATCATCTTTGGGCCCTCATGTGGCTTTTTCGATCCATTAAGGAATTTTGAGGAAAAGGAATATCTAAAGGATCAATATCTATCTCTAAGCTACATGACATCATCAAGATGATATCAGCAAAAATCATCAAGTGGGCAGCAAGTTACAAAAGGCTTGATCACAGCTCATCACCAACTAGCAAGCACATGATCTACAATTTCGTTCAAGTTTGGTTGTGACTGAGAGAATGTTCTGGGCAAAACTGAAGAAACATTCTCTACATGCTTTCTTCCCAAGTCTCCTTGGAGCCAAAATTCGAATTCAAATTGGAAGCACAACAGCTCTTTTTTAGCTTGATTTCTAAGGGATTCCAGCTCTATAAATAGAAGAGGTCATTGAAGGAGAAAAGCAAGAGTTTTGATTTACAAAAGCTTTGATATCTCTTTCTCTCAAAGCTAAAGAAATCAATCTCTTCAACATCTCTTTCGACAATCACAAAGCAAACTCCATAATCTTTCACTATATTTATCATCTTTATCTCTCATTGAGAACATCTTTCTGAGTTTGTATTTGTACAAGGATAGTTTGTTTGACATATAAAGATCCAAACAACATCCTACACATCTTTTGTTTGAGACGCTAGATCCAAACAACATCTTTCTTATTTTCGTTTGAGACTTAGATCCAAACAATCATCTTACAAAGAGATAACTAGATCTCAAGTCTACTGGGATTAATAGTTTGAGATAGGAAGAGTTCCAACCTTTCTTGTGCGAAAGCAAAGAATTGTAGAAGCTTGCTGAGGTTGATAATACAAGGGTTACGGACTGATCTGGTGTGATCAAGACCTAATAGTGTTGGTTAGAAGTTTCTACCAACTGTATACTATAGTGGATAATCTCACACGAAGTGTGGGGACTGGAAGTAGTCGGGTTTGGTGAACCAAGATAACTCTCCTGTGTTATTATTCTTTCTCTCCCTCTCTCTCTATCTTTTATTTGTACACGATATTCACACACTATCACAGGCATTAATATTTATTTATCTCCAGAATGTTCTGGTCCTAATTAATCACAATCAAATTAATCCAGAGTTCTCTGGTCCTTGATTAACCATAATATTATTTTATCATTCATCTTATAACTGTTATCCAGAACATTCTGGTCCTAATATAACTTCTTAATATTTATATTCTTCCAGAGTTCTCTGGTCCTTGGTAATCATTAATATTGTTTTATTATTTCAGTCTCCTTATTAATTATATAATTATTATCCAGAACATTCTGGTCCTTGATAAAACAACTGTTTAAATATCTAAATATTTCATAATCTTCTTTTATCTAACATTTACCAAGAATTTTCTTGAGTATATAAAGTTGTTAAGTTTCAGGATTAAATTTAAAAAGGGTCACAATTCAAACCCCCCCTTTCTTGTGACTATTTCTTCCACTTCAAAGAGAAAATACATCATATTATGATAAATATCATATCCAACATCTAACAATTCATCACACATCTTCATTTTAGTCACATAAAGCTAGTCACGAAAGATTATAAGATAATTGGCTTAAAGGAACATTTTCCGATAAGTCCGTCTCTCCTTTTACAACTTTAAAACAATGAGACAATTGAACCAAAACTAAGTACATAAACTCTAGGACCTCGACCATGTATATACACAAGTCACATATGAGTGCAGTAGTGTATACATCAACGTCTCATAGGCCAACTCACTTAATTTCAAGTTTTGCAAAGATTCGTATCATAAATGCTTCATTAAAGTCAAGAAAACACAAGGACTCACTAAGCCCTTATTACAAAGCTATTTCTTTCACAAAAATATCCCTAGATGGTTAAGATAAAGTCTCTACACTTAGGAAGAAGTTTGGAAACAATTTGAGCGAAGAAAATTGCATTTTTAAGGTTTTTTGTCTAACAGCATCGTGGCACGTTGGTCTCCCATCGTGGCACGATTTTTCCAGAATCAGACAAGCTGAAATCCTAATCAAAATCGTGGCACGTTGGCCCTGAATCATGGCACGATCATTGTTTGACAGATAACATCAAATTTTCAACCTTCACGTTTTCGCACATAAAAATCAAACCGTTAAACTGTTTTCGATGCCGTTTTCACCTACTTGTTCCTGACACTTAGACCTATCATAATGCATAAAAAAATTCAAGTTTTAACAACCCCAAATTCATTTTACAAACCTCACACAAACACTCATTTTCCAAAATGGTTAACAATTGAATTTTCACACGAAACTCCCATTTTCTCCCAAACGACTCGACTATCATAACTACAACATAAAAACAGAAATTCCATCAAGTTTAAGTCATCCAACAACATCGACAATTCAATCAACAACTTTGTATATCAAATTTCACTTTGGGTCCTTCACATGAACATCTAGCACAACTTTAGCAATACAAACAACAACTTCACAAATTCAAACAACAACTTCATGAAATGGAATACCCATGGTATAATTCAACAACAACAACATATCTAATTCAACAACACTTCATTTAGACATGAATTCAACCATAATTCAACAACACAATATCACAATTCATCAATTTGAGCAAAACTCATAAGTAGCTGATGGGATAAAACCGCAAGTGCACGGTCTTACCGAAGTAGTAATAAAAGAGTATCGTTTCGACAGGGAGTTGGTTAATTCAATTAACTTTTGTTGGTGATTAGAAGAGAATCAATATGTAAAGTTGGGGTTTTCAAACGGTTGAATAGATAATAATATAAAAGAGCCTTGGAATCATTGCTTCATCTTCATGACAAGTCCTTCACAAACCAAACTATTAAACTTATAACCTTATGTTATGTTAGACCTAACATCTAAAGATAGTTTCTCTTTTGTTCCTCTAGCCACCAAGCCTATTTCGCCGACTTGATGACTATTAGATTTTGGTTACACTAATAACCAAGCCTATTTCGCTGAGTTGATTACTATTAGTTCCCTTGAAGATCGAAACTATATGTCTCAAGGATTGCAAAGACTATTTCGCTGCCTTTGCAATCCTTGTCTAAATTCACTTGTTCGAATATCAAAGCTCCACTTTCATTTTATGAATTGATATTTGAGATGATGGACGAACAATTATCAAACCCTCCACTTTCGTTTCCACAGTTTGATAATGGTTAATCCATGTTAAAGCGGTGAATTTAGATTAGAGATTATGGTTACATAGGATTAAGGTATAAAACTTGCTTTGATTAGGATTATGTCATTTAGACTTATCCAACAATCCCAAGACAAAGAGAAATCTACTCACTCATGTTCATCGTAGACATGGGGAAGAAGAGAGAAAACATAAAAGTAAATAACAAAAAAGTAAAGGAAAAGAAAAGAACTTTTATTAGAAAGACAATTGTCACTTATTGAATTCCAAGAAAAGATGAATATTTGTGATGGCTAGCTACTCTATTTATAGCAGACATTCGAATTAAAATCTAAACAATTACATTACTAGAATGTTCCACAAGAAACTGCGAGCTAAAATAGAGTAGCTTAAAATCTAAGCAAAAGCAGCAAAAGTGACTCTGGAGGGTGGCACGGCCGTGCCAATGCTAGCACGGGCCGTGTGTAACACCCCATTCCCAATAATCAATTAAATAATAAATATTTCAACATCAGAGTAATAACCCAAACGGGCATGTCACACTACATTTTTAAAATTTCTTAAATAGAATATAAAAATATTTAATAAACCACGAATTTTATTCATTTCATCAAAACCTTGCAGCGGAATATGATCAACTTCAATTAACAACATCATCCAACATATTTATTATCCAATAAATATTTCTTGGCATAAAAAGCCTCAACAGGGTAATTCAACATCAATAGGGCTACGACATCAGTGTTCAAAATTTGATACATAGGAAAGAAATTAAAAGATAAAATCCCATCCCACGTATCAGAGCCCTAGACACTTTGAACCACTACCTACTACTCAGGATCACCTGCAATTTATCCATAGGAAGGGCAACATTTTCAAGCAGAAGGGGTGAGATTCACAAACAATAATAATAATATATAATAACTTCAATGAATCAAACACCCTAACATCATAATAATTCTTCAACATTTTATAAACATCATCGTTATCAATATCCACAACAAGGCATTTAAAGACCAACGACATTGACTCATGCAACACTCCACAACTCCACTAAGACTCCTCTACAATGCATGTGGTACCATATCAGGGCTGGGGGGGCCCTCACCGCTATAGAATGATTAAAGCATTCTTTTATCAGGACATGAGTCCTCACCGCTAATCACCATTTTGAACAACAATGTGTTCCACCGCTTTGAACGACAAGGCGTTCCAGGGCAGAAGCCCTCACCGCTTTTATACTTATGCAACTGACCCACTTGTGTATATCTACATACAACTCCCACAATGCATATGAACTCATATGACTCATCACTCCATAATGCGACATCATGTATAACTTATCTAAACAGAAGCATACATCTCAGCTAACCATAAATTACCAAAACCAATCCAACAATTTCAGAAAATACACAATTATTAATAATCATGTTAATGCAACAAGTTCACTCAACATAGTATACGAGTTTACTTAGTTTCAATTACTCCAACATCTCCAAAA
The DNA here is from genome assembly GCF_003473485.1 of Medicago truncatula. Classification (NCBI taxonomy): domain Eukaryota; kingdom Viridiplantae; phylum Streptophyta; class Magnoliopsida; order Fabales; family Fabaceae; genus Medicago; species Medicago truncatula. The sequence continues at coordinate 12,302,920 of NC_053044.1, read as the reverse complement.
TTTATATATTAAGCTAAATCAATTATCATTGTGCTTTAGTAGGATTTGTTACCTATACAAGGGTTATATAAGCTGAAAGAAACATCTTTGAATGCTCAAAAGGGTCCCCTAATGCACGAAGCAAAATTCAGAAAGTGGCTGACTAAGGCTCAGCTCGCTTAAGCGAAGGCTGGCTCGCTTAAGCGACTGGCTTGCAGAAAGTTTGGGTTTTGCTCGCTGACGGCACGCTCGCGGGTTCGCTCAGGCGAACGCTTGGCAGAAAGCAATTATTTCTACGCTTACGGGCTCGCTCATGGGTCGCTTGAGCGACCTGGCTCCTTCAAATTATGAGCAGCGATCTTGAATGCTCGCTTAAGCGATTGGTCGTTCGCTTAAGCGACCACTCATTTGGGCAGGGCAAAAACCTACGGGTTCAGACCTCTTCTCACTCCAAAAACCCATATTTAATCCCCTGATCACCCAAAACGTTTTCCAGCAAATGTTTATAGGTGCTATATACAACCAGGCATCTAAAGGAACACAAAACAGGCATCAACAACAACAATTCAGAGCATTCTAGCAATCATACAAAACTTCCCAATTCATCCAACATATTCTAATTTCATTCCAATTCTGATCACAACAACATTATAAGTTAAGAAAATATACTGAACACCAATTTACAACACATTAAACACAATTCTTACACCATTCCTTTCGAAGTCATCATCAACCCTAAATTCCCAATTTTATCTTCAAGAACAATCTAATTTGATTAATTTTCAGAAATTACATATTATGATTATTGAAAGATAATCTCACCCTTACCTTAGAATTGTAGAAAAAAAAATCAGCAAATCAGTTCCTAGGTTCTTCTCCCTTGTTCTTGGTTTTCTCCCCCAAACTTGTCAGTTGTACGTACAAAATGTTTCTCTCCTTATTCTTTCCTTAACTCCCAAAGTATAACTCCCCTCTTTCTATTAATCTCCCCTTAATTCTATTAAATTCTAATTAACTCCCCAACCTCCTAAAATAATTCAATTTCTCAATTTATTATAAAAAATAACTACATAATAAAATATTATACACCACATAAATCACACATATTAATTAAAAACACATAAAAAACTCTAGTTAATTCTAAAATAAATAAATTAACGACTTGGGCGTTACAACTCTCCCCAAAATATAGAATTTCGTCCTCGAAATCTTACCTCAAACAAACAACTCAGGATACGATTCTTGCATCTTACTCTCCAGCTTCCAAGTCAAACTTTCAGTAGTCGCTCCACCCCAAACGACTCTCACAAGAGGTATCTCTTTACCTCTCAAGGACTTCACCTTTCGATCATCAATTCTCAACGGTAATGTTTCAATGGTCAGGTTGTCTCTAACCTGCACATCATCTCTTGGAATAACATGCGACGGATCCGCTACATACTTCCGAAGCTGCGACACATGGAATACACCATGCAAATTCGAAAGATGTGGTGGAAAACCAATCCTATATGCCACTGTTCCAATCCTCTCCAATATCTGATACGGACCAATGAACTTTGGAGTCAACTTCTTCGACTTCAATGCACGTCCTACCCCCGTCATAGGAGTAACTCTCAGAAACACATGGTCTCCCTCCTGAAACCCAAGATCTTTCCTACGCTTGTCATGATAGCTCTTCTGTCGACTCTGCGACGCTTTCATCCTTTCTATGATCATCTTGACTTTCTCTGTAGTCTGATGAACCAAATCCGGTCCCAACACAGCACTCTGACCTGACTCAAACCAGCATAAAGGAGTTCTGCACCTCCGACCGTACAAAGCTTCGAATGGTGCCATACCAATACTCGAATGGTAATTGTTGTTGTAGGTAAACTCTATCAAAGGTAGGTGACTATCCCAAGCTTCACCTTGCTCAAGCACACATACTCTTAGGAAATCCTCTAAGGATTGAATCGTCCTCTCCGACTGACCATCTGTCTGAGGATGATAAGCCGAACTCAACCTTAACCTCGAACCCAAAACATCTTGCAAACTCTTCCAGAATCTAGAAGTAAACCTCAGATCCCTATCTGACACAATACTCGACGGTACACCATGTAGCTTCACAATATTATGAATATAAATCTCTGCCAACTGAGCTACCGGATAACTGATATTAATCGAAATAAAGTGCGCCGACTTCGTCAACCTGTCGACCACAACCCATATAGAATCATGTCCTCTCGGAGTATTAGGTAAACTCGTCACAAAATCCATAGAGATGCTGTCCCATTTCCACTCCGGTACATCCAACGGTGTCAACAACCCTGCAGACCTCCGATGCTCAAACGGTAAATCCATAGATAATGCCCACTTTCGTTAATTGTTTATTTAATCGAGTTTAGGCGATTATATTATATTTATATAATATATGCATGATTATGGTATGATTTGAATGATTTACGACTATATTGATGGTTTGGTTGATATTGAGATAAGTTATGAGTTTTGGAAGATTTGATAAGATTAAGGGATTTATTTTATTATTAAAGAAAATAAAGATTTGAAAATAATATAAAATATTTAGTTTAGGGCTGTTTTGATATTTTAGATAGTTTTGGGGGAGAAAGTGAGATAAGATAAGTAATTAAGAGGAGATATAAAAGAGTTAGACCTAGTTTTAGAAAAACATTGTTGTACGTACGTTTTTGGAGAAAAAGGGAGAAAAGCCAAGAGAAGAGAAACCAAGAGGGAGAGCTGCGATTTCTGCAAAACAAGATAAGGGTGAGACTAATAACTCAGTATTGTTAACTGAATGTAATTCTGATGATTAGTTAGCAAGAATTAGGATTGAATTGGAGAAAACGAAAACTAGGTCAATTCCCTAGAATTGATGATTAAACGGTAGGAATTGATTAAATTGGTGTAGAAAGTGTTCCTGGACCTTAGATAATGTTTAGGACAAACTTTGGAATCAATACTAGGCTTAGAACCCTGAGAATCGTCGGATTTTTGTGAAAATAGGAAGTCTGGCCGTAGCGACATTCATCGCTCGCCATGGCAAGCTATGAATCTCGCCTCGCGAGTGATGAACATTCATCGCTCGCCTCGCGACCCCTTTTTCCTCGCCTCGCGAGTTGTGCAATACAGCTCGCCATAGCGAGCAACCTTACTCGCCATCGCGAGCTAAGGTAGAGAGCATGTTGGATTTTGTAATTTCGACTTTTTAGTTGGACCTTGAGTGCCTTTGAGTGCCTGAACATACCTAGTAATGATTAGGGATGAATGTAGGACAAGATTAAATTCAGAACAACATTAGTTTGGAACTAGTCTTGTACTCGCCATGGCGAGTAAGAATTCTCGCCTCGCGAGCACTTTCAAGTTGAAGTGTAATGAGTGCTTGTGCGATATGTGTCGCACGTTTGGATCAAGAGTGAACCCCCTTATGGTAATGAGACCTAATGATGACGTTTAATGCAGTCTGTAAAGCTGTTTATGATATGTTGGTACTAATTGAACATGAATTAATGTATTAAACATTATGTAGGATTATAATGAAATATTATGATGCTATTGAATTGCAATTTATATATTGATATCATCCTGTTATGTGACTTGACTATGCTGCTGCTGTTATTTAACTAAGTGCATAATGTCTATATATGATGAAATGATGACGTTTAGCTCCAAATTATTGGATGCATGTTGATATGTTGATTACGGTGATTTGTTCATAAGAGTCCATGCATTAGCATTCATTGAGCTTAGTCCTCACCACGATTATTAGGAGCTTTGTCCTCCGCACAACTTATTAGGAGCTTTGTCCTCCGCACGTTTTAAAGTATATTAATACTTATGATGACGATTGGTACCACATGCATATAAGGAGTCTAAGAGCATTGTCACATTGTCATGTCTATAATGCTATGTTGTTGATGACGATTGAATATGTGAATACGTGATACTTGTTTATCGAATATGCAAAGTTGTCTATGAATGATGATGTGATTACGTGATAATTGTTTATCAAATATGCAAAGTTACTTAAGATTGATTATGATGTTAATGTTAATTATGATTCGAATTACTTTGATTAACATTATTTTGTTATGAAATCTCACCCCTTCTGCTTGAAAATGTTGCCCTTCGTATGGGTAACTTGCAGGTAATCGTGCTTAGTGTGCAGTCTCCGTCGTGAGTGGCCTTGCCTTCATTGTGTCGTCTAGGTCGCTCCGATACGTAACGGGATTGGGCTTTATGTTATGCATGCTTCGTTCTATTACGTGAATAATATGCTATTTGTTTATTGAACTAACTCTTTTGAGATTACTTTGATGGGGCCTGCGTGCCAAAACGTTTTATGTTTATGATATAATTTCCGCTACAATGGTTAAGATATTTGGTTAAATTATTATTTAACTGTTTTGGATTATGTTTTATGTGATATCCCGTTGCTTATGATGCTTACTCTGATAAATGATTTAAGAAATTTGTATATTGGGAAAACGAGGTGTTACAAAACACGCATACACAAACTGAGCGACGTCACGCTTCAAACCAGACCACCAAAACAGCTTCTTCAAATCATGGTACATTTTCGTAGCTCCCGGGTGAATACTCAATCTACTCTTGTGACTTTCCTCTAAAATCAACTTTTTCAAACCATCATCATCAGGAATACAAATTCTTCCTCTGAACCTCAACACACCCTGATCATCAACCTTGAAATCACTATTCTCAGTTTCATAACCAGCAATCATTAAATCAACAAATTTTACATCTACCTGCTGAGCTTCACGGATACTATTCAAGAAATCACTGTTAATCTTCAACATCCCCGACTGAATACTTTGAGGTGACAATTCACAAACAAGGCTCAAGTCTTTAAACTGTTCTAGCAAATCAAATTCTCTTACCATCAGTGCAGACATATGTAAGGTCTTCCTGCTCAACGCATTCGCAACCACATTGGCTTTACCAGGATGGTAATTCAAACCAAAGTCATAATCCTTCAACAGCTCTAACCATCTCCTCTGCCTCATGTTCAATTCCTTCTGATCAAATAAATACCTCAAGCTTTTATGATCACTGAACACTTCAAATCTAGAACCATACAGATAGTGCCTCCATATTTTTAAAACAAAAACCACCGCAGCCAACTCCAAATCATGCGTACGATAATTCTTTTCATGAACTCTCAGCTGCCTAGAAGCATAAGCTACCACCTTGCCATCTTGCATCAAAACACCACCCAAGCCGAACTTAGAAGCATCACAATAAACTACAAAAGGTTCTTCCGACTTCGTTAAAATCAAAATAGGAGCAGTCGTCAATCTTTGCTTCAACTCATTGAAACTACTCTCACACTGAGCATCCCATACAAAAGATTTCCCTTTACAGGTCAACTGAGTCAACGGAAGTGCCAACTTCGAAAATCCCTCAATAAACCTGTGATAGTAACCAGCCAAACCTAAGAAACTTCTAATCTCAGTCACTGACTTCGGAGTCTCCCACTGCGATACTGCGTCAACTTTCGAAGGATCAACTGCAATACCACTACCAGAAATAACGTAGCCTAGAAAACTCACTTCACTTAACCAGAACTCGCACTTCGACAATTTAGCATACAAATTTCTCTCTTTCAAAATTTGCAACATAATCTTCAGATGTTCTGCATGCTCCTCTTTAGTCTTGGAATAAATTAAAATATCATCAATAAATACCACCACAAATTTATCCAGAAAAGCATGAAAAATTCGGTTCATATACTCCATGAACACACCAGGCGCATTAGTAACACCGAATGGCATCACCTTGTATTCGTAATGACCATATTGTGTCCTAAAGGCCGTCTTCTGCATATCTTCATCTTTCACCTTAATTTGATGGTAACCTGACCTCAAGTCAATTTTACTAAAAACTTTTGCACCCACCAACTGATCCATCAAATCATCAATCCTCGGGAGTGGATATCTGTTCTTTATTGTAACTTTATTCAACTGATGATAGTCAATGCACAATCTCACACTACCATCCTTCTTCTTTACCAACAACACAGGCGTTCCCCATGGTGAAACACTGGGTCTTACAAATTTCTTATCAAGCAAGTCCTCCAACTGTTTCTTCAACTCGGCTAGCTCAGACGTCGACATACGATAAGGTGCCAGCGACACTGGCTTCGTTCCTGGAACAAGATCAATTGAGAACTCAATCTCCCTTTCTGGTGGCACATCTGGAATCTCATCCGGAAAAACTTCAGGAAATTCATTCACCACTGGTAACCTGTCAATTACAGCTTGATTCTCTAACAACAAAGATGCCATCAAAGAAAACATAAGAATTCCATCTCGTTCCAACTGCTTCAACTGTTTAGTAGTTAGGAACTCTCCTCCACTCTCTTCTTCCGCAGAAGAAAAATACACCGTCTTGTTAAAACAATTTATATGAACTCGGTTATACTCTAACCAATTCATCCCAAAAATAACATCCATACCCATCAACGGTAGACATACAAGATCAACCTCAAAATCTCTACCAAACATAGACAACGGACACCTTAGCTGGAGTTTCAACAACCATTTCTCCTTTCATATCAGATACAATCAAGCCCAACTTATATGCACATTCTAAAGCAATGAAACAATGAGTAGCACCAGTGTCTATAATAGCAATTAAAGGAGTACTATTAAAGAAACAAGTACCTCTGATAAGACGGTCCTCATTAGTAGTCTGCGTACCAGTCAAAGCAAACACTTTTCCACCAGTTCTGACCTTCTTCATTACAGTTATAACAAACCACATCCCCACGCTTGCAATCCGCTAAAACATGACCTTTTTGACCACATCTGAAACACTTCTTCTCATCTTTGGTGCAAACATTACTTTTGTGGCCTTTTGCACCACACTTGTAACAAACAACATCAACAGGAGCATCTCTCCCCCTAGGCCTCCTCTCATCATTTAATATTTGTTTTCCTTTGTCAGCAGGAGCACTGTAGGGCTTCGGGCGACTACTCTGGCCCTTATTCCTCTTCTCGCTCATCGCCTTATAGTGAGCCTTTGTATCCTCCTCATATATCCTACAACTGCTCACCAACTCCGAGAAATTTATGATCTTCTGATATCCAATGGCTCTCTTGATATCAGCTCTCAAGTCATTTTCAAACTTGATACATTTGGAAAACTCAACTGTCTCCGCAGTATAGTGAGGGTAAAATTTTGCAAGTTCCACAAACTTAGCAGCATACTCTGTGACAGACATGTCACCCTGCTTCAACTCCAGGAATTCGATCTCTTTCTTTCCTCGGACATCTTCCGGAAAGTATCTATTCAGGAATTCTCTCCTAAACACAGCCCAGGTTAATGCAGCTCCATCCTGTTCCAACACAGGTAACAAACTTACCCACCAGTCATCTGCCTCCTCAGCCAGCATGTGCGTTCGAAACCGCAACTTTTGCACCTCAGAACATTGCATGACCCTAAAGATCCGCTCCACTTCCTTCAGCCACTTCTGGGCACCATCGCGATCATACCTTCCCTTGAATGCTGGGGGATGTAACACCCCGTTTTCCCAATATACAAATTTCTTAAATCATTTATCAGAGTAAGCATCATAAACAACGGGATATCACATATAACATAATCCAAAACAGTTAAATAATAATTTAACCAAATATCTTAAACATTGCAGCGGAAATCATATCATAGTCATAAAACGTTTTGGCACGCAGGCCCCATCAAAACAGTTCAGATCATAATCCATAACATTATAAAAATAACATATTAGTCACGTAAGAGAATGAAACATGCATAACATTAAACCCCATCCCGTTACGTATCAGAGCGGCCTAGACGACACAGTGAAGGCAAGGCCACTCACGACGGCAACTGCACACTAAGCACGATCACCTGCAAGTTACCCATACGAAGGGCAACATTTTCAAGCAGAAGGGGTGAGATTTCATAACAAAATAATGTTAATCAAAGTAATTCGAATCATAATTAACATTAACATCGTAATCATTCTTTAATAACTTTGCATCTTCAAATAACAAGTATCACGTATTCACGTATTCAATCGTCATCAACAACATAGCATTATGGACATGACAATGTGACAATGCTCTTAGACTCCTTATATGCATGTGGTACCAATCGTCATCATAAGTATTAATATACTTTAATCGTGCGGAGGACAAAGCTCCTATAAAACGTGCGGAGGACAAAGCTCCTAATAATCGTGGTGAGGACTAAGCTCAATGAAATGCTATGCATGGACTCTTATGAACAAAACATCGTAATCAACATATCAACATGCATCCAATAATTTGGAGCTAAACGTCATCATTCATCGTATAAATATACCATGCACTTAGTCAAATAACAGCAGCAGCATAATCAAGTCATATAACAGGATAATATCATTATATCAATAGCAATTCATTTGCATCATAACCAAACCTTCATATCATACATATTTGCACATTACATTAATCAAACTCAATTAAATATCATCATATCTGAACAGTTCTACAGACTGCATTTAACGTCATCATTAGGTTTCATTACCATAAGGGGGTTCACTCTTGATCCAAACGTGCGACACAGATCGCACAAACACTCAAGACACTCAAAGCTGGAAGTGCTCGCGAGGCGAGAGTTATTACTCGCCATGGCGAGTACCACTCAAATCCCAAACCAGTGTTGTTCTGGGTCCAATCTTGCCCTACATTCAATCCTAATCATTACTGAAAGGGTCGAAAGGCACTCAAAGGCACTCAAGGTCCAACTGAAAGGGTCGAAACACAAAATCTAACATGCTCTCTACCTTAGCTCGCTATGGCGAGTAAGGTTGCTCGCTATGGCGAGCGGTACCAAAGGTACTCGCGAGGCGAAGGGGAAAGGCTCGCGTGGCGAGCGGTGAAGTTCATCACTCGCGAGGCGAGGATCATCCCTCGCCAAGGCGAGCGATGAACATAGGCTCGGGCAGAAAACGGTTTTTCTCAAAAATCCATCAACTAACATGGTTCAAAGCCTAATTTTGATTCCATAATTCATCCTAAACATATTCTAAGGTTATAGGACGGTTTCTACATCAATCTAATCAAGTTTTACCGTTTGATCATCAATTTTAGGGTTTTGACCTAATTCCAAAACTTTTCTAAATCAATCCTAACTTTGTCAATTAATCATCAGAATTACAACAACTATCATTATTGAATTATTAGTCTCACCCTTACCTTAATTTGCAGAATCGCAGCTCTCCCTCTTGGTTTCTCTTCTCTTGGCTTTTTCTCCCTTTTTCTCCAAAACGTACGTACAACAATGTTTTTCTAAAACTAGGTCTAACCTTTTTATATCTCCTCTTAATTACTTATCTTATCTCACTTTCTCCCCCAAAACTATCTAAAATATCAAAACAGCCCTCAACTAAATATTTTATATTATTTTCAAATCTTTAGTTTATTTAACAATAAAATAAATCCCTTAATCTTATCAAATCTCCCAAAACTCATAACCTATCACAATATCAACTAAACCATCAACATAAACGTAAATCATTCAAATCATACCATAATCATGCATATATTATATAAATATAATATAATCGCCTAAACTCGATTAAATAAACAATTAACGAAAGTGGGCGTTACAGGGGATGATTCCTCAAGAAGGTCTCCAGCATTCTCACCTCACCGTTACCAGCTCCAGCATTCGGTTGCTGTCCTACAACTTGAGCAACAGCCTCAAGTGCAGCAGCGATAGCAGCATCATTACGACCAGCCATTTCAGAGTTCTACATAAGAAACAACAATGCAGAACAACAACAACAAACAACATTACAGTTGACACTCTATCCTAGGTGGCTCAACACGACTCTACTACTCGTCCGGACGGACCAACCTGCTCTGATACCAATTGTAACACCCCGTTCCCAATAATCAATTAAATAATAAATATTTCAACATCAGAGTAATAACCCAAACGGGCATGTCACACTACATTTTTAAAATTTCTTAAATAGAATATAAAACTATTTAATAAACCACCAATTTTATTCATTTCATCAAAACCTTGCAGCGGAATATGATCAACTTCAATTAACAACATCATCCAACATATTTAATATCCAATAAATATTTCTTGGCATAAAAAGCCTCAACAGGGTAATTCAACATCAATAGGGCTACGCCATCAGTGTTCAAAATTTGATACATAGGAAAGAAATTAAAAGATAAAATCCCATCCCACGTATCAGAGCCCTAGACACTTTGAGCCACCACCTACTACTCAGGATCACCTGCAAGTTACCCATAGGAAGGGCAACATTTTCAAGCAGAAGGGGTGAGATTCACAAACAATAATAATAATATATAATAATTTCAATGAATCAAACACCCTAACATCATAATAATTCTTCAACATTTTATAAACATCATCGTTTTCAATATCCACAACAAGGCATTTAAAGACCAACGACATTGACTCATGCAACACTCCACAACTCCACTAAGACTCCTCTACAATGCATGTGCCACCATATCAGGGCCGGGGCGCTCACCGCTATAGAATGGTTAAAGTATTCTTTTATCAGGACATGAGTCCTCACCACTAATCACCGTTTTGAACAACAATGTGTTCCACCGCTTTGAACGACAAGGCGTTCCAGGGCAGAAGCCCTCACCGCTTTTATGCTTATGCAACTGACCCACTTGTGTATATCTACATACAACTCCCACAATGCATATGAACTCATATGACTCATCACTCCATAATGCGACATCATGTATAACTTATCTAAACAGAAGCATACATCTCAGCTAACCATAAATTACCAAAACCAATCCAACAATTTCAGAAAATACACAATTATTAATAATCATGTTAATGCAACAAGTTCACTCAACATAGTATACGAGTTTACTTAGTTTCAATTACTCCAACATCTCCAAAATTCATATATTAAGCTAAATCAATTATCATTGTGCTTTAGTAGGATTTGTTACCTATACAAGGGTTATATAAGCTGAAAGAAACATCTTTAAATGCTCAAAAGGGTCCCCTAATGCACGAAGCAAAATTCAGAAAGTGGCTGACTAAGGCTCAGCTCGCTTAAGCGACCGGCTTGCAGAAAGTTTGGGTTTTGCTCGTTGACGGCACGCTCGCGGGTTTGCTCAGGCGAACGCTTGGCAGAAAGCAATTATTTCTACGCTTACGGGCTCGCTCATGGGTTGCTTGAGCGACCTGGCTCCTTCAAATTCTAGGCAGTGATCTTGAATGCTCGCTTAAGCGATGGGTCGTTCGCTTAAGCGACGACTCATCTGGGCAGGCCAAAAACCTACGGGTTTAGACCTCTTCTCACTCCAAAAACCCAATTTTAATCCCCTGATGACCCAAAACGTTTTCCAGCAAATGTTTACAGGTCCTATATACAACTATGCATCTAAAGGAACACAAAACAGGCATCAACAACAACAATTCAGAGCATTCTAGCAATCATACAAAACTTCCCAATTCATCCAACATATTCTAATTTCATTCCAATTCTGATCACAACAACATTATAAGTTAAGAAAATATACTGAACACCAATTTACAACACATTAAACACAATTCTTACACCATTCCTTTCGAAGTCATCATCAACCCTAAATTCCCTATTTTATCTTCAAGAACAATCCATTTGATTAATTTTCAAAAATTACATATTATGATTATTGAAAGATAATCTCACCCTTACCTTAGAATTGTAGAAAAAAAACACAGCAAATCAGTTCCTAGGTTCATCTCCCTTGTTCTTGGTTTTCTCCCCCAAACTTGTCAGTTGTACGTACAAAATGTTTCTCTCCTTATTCTTTCCGTAACTCCCAAAGTATAACTCCCCTCTTTCTATTAATCTCCCCTTAATTTTATTAAATTCTAATTAACTCCCCAACCTCCTAAAATAATTCAATTTCTCAATTTATTATAGGCTTAAATGCTCTTTTGGTCCCTTAAGTATTTATTTGGTATCGCTTTGGTCCCGTAAGTAATAAAAGATCCGTTTAGGTCCCTTAACTTTATTTAAAGTATCGGTTTGATCCTTTCTGTTAATTTAATTCAAAATACATAAAAGACTCTAGTTAATTCTAAAATAAATAAATTAACGACTAGGGCGTTACACCGTGCCAAGCTTCTGACTTTGGGGGAGACATATTTTGTCTCCAAATCTTCGTATTTTCGTACCAAATCAGCTCCAAATCCCTCTCTTTTGCTCCAAGACTTAATCATCAAATATTCGTTCCTGAAATATAACAATATGCAATTAAAGTAAAATAGTTCAAAAATGAAGTAATATAAATATAAAATAAACTTAAATCTAATTAAAATGAAACTATATAACGTATTAAAATAGATAATAAATGACTCATCAGTACCCATTTTCACATACTATGAACATGCAATTTCACCAACAATAATTCAATTATCACCAATTTCATGTATTCAAACATACCATCATAATTAGAGCACGAAATTCAACATCTAAGAACCAATAATCACTTATTCAATTAAGCACTTAATCATACAACAAATGAAAAATCACACTAAATGATTATGATGAATTCTAACCCCCTTACCTTAATTAGCACAAATTCCTAGCCCAAGCTTCACTTTAGCTCCTAGGATCCTCACATCTTCTTGAATCTTCAAGCCTCTTCTCTCTAACCATTTTCTCCTCTTCTCTTGCACATTCTCTCTCTACCTCTCTCAAAATATCTATGTAATGAAATGAATAAGGTTTTTCTCTTAAGACAATGCTTATATAGGCTAGTCCTCTAATGGTCTTAACCTAATACTTTAGTGGACTTAACCCACTCCAACACAATTCTAAAATGTTTCTACATTTTTAACAGTAAAATACTAATAACGACCACTCAACGATAAAATACTAACAACGGTCACTAAACGGTTCACCACTAATTACTACACTCATAACTTAGTAAAATAATGGTTCTCACTAAACACTAAAAATAATCCTCACCAAAAATTACTAATTTACCCTTAATCATCAAATGACCAAAATACCCCTGAGTTCAAAATGACTAAATTACCCTTCTAACTCGAAAACCCAGTAAAATGCACCCAATGGTTAATAATCACACACAAGCACATGTAAACACATATTAAAACAATTAAAAATAAATCTAGCAAAAATTAGGCTGTTACTGTTAACGGCGATTTCCTTTGGACCTTCTTTGGGAAAAAAACTAGAATGAAGAATCGGAAAAAATTCTTAATTCTTAATTCTTCTGTCAAATCCTTAATGGAATAAGAAAAAAAACTAAAATTTAGAATGGGAAAAAAATTAGAATTAAGATTGGGACCTTGAAAAAGAAAAAACTAAAATTTAAAATGGGAATAAAATCCTTATTACAACATGATTAAAATTTTGTTGTCCACTTGCCATATCCTTGAAAAAGAAGAAAGTTGTGTTACAGATGTTGTTCCAAATGGATGAGTTTTTTCCCATTCTTAATTCTAGAAGATAGTTAACAGAGATATCCTTCTGGGTAAATCTAGAAGATGAAAAGTTAAAATAAAATAAAAATAATAATACAAAATAAAACAAGTGATTGGCTAAACCCAAACAGGTAACCCGTAAAAGGACAGAAAAAAAAGGGATGAGGTGGTTTTATATTATTGGATGTGTTTAAAGAGTGTGTTAGAGGTCGTGTTCCTAGCATTCCTCTAAATTATTTAAGCGCACACGTAAAAATAAACAATGATCATCGCTCGCCTCGCGACCTCTTTTTCCTCGCCTCGCGAGTTGTGCAATACAGCTCGCCATAGCGAGCAACCTTACTCGCCATAGCGAGCTAAGGCAGAGAGCATGTTGGATTTTGTAATTTCGACTTTTTAGTTGGACCTTGAGTGCCTTTTCGTAGCTCCCGGGTGAATACTCAAGCTACTCTTGTGACTTTCCTCTAAAATCAACTTTTTCAAACCATCATCATCAGGAATACAAATTCTTCCTCTGAACCTCAACACACCCTGATCATCAACCTTGAAATCACTATTCTCAGTTTCATAACCAGCAATCATTAAATCAACAAATTTTACATCTACCTGTGTTAGCCGATATTTGTGAGAATAGTATCATTTAATGCTGTCAAGGGTTTGACCTAAAAAGTTGGACTTAGCTTTGTGAAAGAATCCATCGAAAAATATATGTATACCTTTAGCGGGAATCGAAGAAGCCGTTTTAGTTCGATGGATAAAGGAAGTTATCGAAGCGCCTTCAGATTTTTTGGATAAGATCAAGCAGTTAGCAAACGGCTAGTTTCAAACGGCTAGTTTCGATTTTGAATCGAACGGATATGATTAGGTAGTTATAGGACTATCTGTATAAATAGTAGTTTTTCTTAGGAAAAAGGGGTCACAATTCAATCATACTAAAAACTTACACTCAATACTGTCCGTATGGAAGCGACAAATGAGTCACAAGTTGCAAAGTATGAATATGTGCACCAACTTTCATTAAGTCTTTACAAATTCAATACAATCTTTTAAACACTTTTTGCAATTTAAGTCTTGTTTTTACTAAGTCCTTTCAAAGTACTTCCTTTTTATTGTCATTATCTACAGAATTTCGATTGGATTCAACACGGATTGGATTCAATTCTTTACATTTTGTTCTTGTCTTTACTTTATCAAAAATACTTTACGAACAAGTATTACTCCTACTTTCAAACAACAAAAGCACAATATGCTCCTAAGATTTACTGGTTGATCTTCCAAGTAAACATTATGGAAACCAGCGATTGTTTACCAAAAATTAGTGTAAACAAATTGGCACGCCCAGTGGGACCTTTTTTGCTTTTAACTTGGAAAATTTTTTCAATTCTAAAATTTTTGTTGGTCTGCATTGTGTATGCGTTTAAGGAATAACAAAATACTTCCTGAAATGACGCGTCCTTCTATAGTTTCTGGTACAACAGCAGCGAACACTGCTTCTACTTCAGGAACAGCGACCAATCAAACAATTCCGATAGGGTCTCCGCAACTTAACCAGAATAGCAATATGACTAATGTATTAGAGCCTGTAGAGACCCTACTAGAGGAAAACGTAACTTCACAAACATCACAGGCCAATACGTCGAATACGATGGCCAATAATACTTTAAGAAGTACCCCGGCGGTTACGACAGCCGCTCAGACTACCCAGTCTGCGGGAAATACGTTTTCTCAAAGGTTTCTCAATCTGGGAAACAATGGAAGAGGGTCCTATGGCATCCCAACCTCTTCGACCCAAACTTCACACACTACCACGATCATACCACCCTTTTCTAACCAAGGGGAAAATGTCTCGTTTGGTAGATCTCAACAAACGTTTATCCCATTCGGTTCGCCTCAACAATCATTGACCAACGCTTCGATGAATGCATTAAGGCAAACCATGGCAGAGACTAACCATGATATGGTTAATATGGCGAGACAACAAGTCGCGACTGTTATTAGTCCTTTGATTCAAGAGACGAATAGCAGTTACCAAGCCCTATCACAACATATGGGGCGGATAGCGGATTTTCTGGGCGCACCCCAAGTGCGCGTTACGCCGGCTACGCGAAATGCGAATGTCAGGCCAAGAGAAGCACCTGTCGAAGAACAGACTAATCAAGTGCTCGAAAACCAGGCGCAAAACGAGCAGCCTGAAATACCAGAAGAAGCCGTTAGGATTCCTGTAGTGGTAAATAGAAACCAAAATGTTGACCAAGTGGTTATGCAGGCCCGTCGAAATAACTATGGGGGCCATAATAACATAGCCGATATAGTCGAATCATTGATGGCTCAAAACGGTTTCAACACTGGAATACACCGTCCAAATTTTGTTTCTGCGTTGTCCGAATTCGTGTTAGAAACGGAGATGCCAAGAAACCATAAAGTCCCCAAATTCACCAAATTTGCTGGGGAAACGAATGAGTCCACTGTCGAACATGTTGCCCGATATATTATGGAGGCCGGTGATTTGGCAAATAATGAGAATTTGAAATTGAAATATTTCCTAAGTTCTCTGACAAAGAATGCATTCACATGGTTCACAACATTGCCTCCACACTCCATAGTCAGTTCGAATCAATTAGAAAAAGCGTTTCATGAGCAGTTTTACATGGGCCAATCTAAGATTAGTTTGAAAGAGTTGGCCAGTATCAGACGGAAAAGGCATGAGTCGATAGACGATTATTTGAACAGATTTCGACTCCTCAAAGCCCGATGTTTCACCGCCGTGCCAGAACACGAATTGGTCGAAATGGCTGCAGGTGGCTTAGATTATTCTGTTCGAAAGAAATTAGATACACAATATCTTAGGGACATGGCGCAATTAGCAGATAGAGTCCGCCAAGTTGAAAGACTCAAGGCTGAAAAAGCCAGAACGAATAGGTTCCCTAAGAAAGAGAAAGTTGCTTATATCGATACTAGGGATAGTGAGCCAGAATTCGATTGGGGTTCCGATTCTGTAGAAGATAACGAAATAAATCTCGCAGAATTAAAAGATGGGCCGCCTTACACTTGCAAATTATTGAGGCCATCAAATGGGAAAAACGCAGAAGAACCCAAAAATGATAAATATCCCCCAAAAACTTATACTTTTGATGTGTCTAAATGTGAAGAAATATTTGATCTTTTAGTTGCTGATGGCATAATTTTAGTGCCGGATAATATGAAACTCCCTCCTCTAGATCAGAGAAAGAAAAGGGGTTTTTGTAAATTTCATGGTTTTTTGGGCCATAACTTATCCCGTTGCACTCGTTTTAGGGATTCTGTGCAGAAAGCTCTCGATGAAGGAAGATTGAAATTCGGAGAAAAGGCTAAAGCAACAAATAAGCCTGATGTCGAATCTTCCAAAAAGGCCGATTCCATGTACGCTGAAGTGGTTGGCATAAACATGGTGGATGTTGCAGCACCAAGCGACAGCAAGCTGTTATCGAGAAAGGCTGTACTTGATGATACTGAGATGGTTACTGAAGACCATGTTCGAAATGCCAGCCTGGTTACTGAGGACCAACTCCAAAAGAATGTAGAAAAGGCATACCCTAAAGCTGAAGAAGATCTAGTTGATTTTCTGAATCGCTGCAAAATTTCAAACACCAACGCCATGCTTTGTCCAAGGTGTAGCGCAGTGTTCGATAAGGAAGCCGCTAAAGCAATAGAGAGCGCTCAGCCACAGGCAAAGTGGAACGGGAAGAGGAAAGATAGCCGTCCTAAATTGAAGTTCAATAAAAGGGGTGTCCCGTATAAAGATTATGCTGCTGGAAATTCGCAAAAGAGAAATTGGAGAGGAACTTTCAATCCATCTGCAGACTCCCCCACTGACACTTGGGTCTTTTCAGGAGGAAGAAAGTCTGGCTATTCTGCCCCTCCAACCAAATTGGTGAAGAGAAAAGTTCCTGCTCCTCGACTTGATGTGCCAGAATTGCCTACCAGGTATTCTTATAATAATAATTACAAAGGTAAGCAACCTATGACACGAACTCAATGGCGTAGGTATCAACCCCAGAAAAAAGCAACAGCTTTACAATACATCACCAATGTTATAAAACACAGGATAAGCAGAAAACTGTGTTCGAAATGGTTAAGAAACCAGCAACAGAGAGAATCTCACCCCCATTGTCAATTTTGAAGAAAGATCATCCCAAAGAGGATGAAGATATGACTTCGAATTTCACGGGATCTGACCCTAGTCTCGATATAGTTTGCAATGTGGTTTCTATCCTACCGGTGGAATACGATGTTCAGTTAGAAATTAACGAAGTTGAAAGTGATTTCGTCGATGAAATGGCAACTCACAAGCCACTGTGCTATTATTTCTTCGAAAAACCAGATACTTCGATGAAGTCACATCTCAAGCCTTTATTTATTCAGGCCAAAATCAATGGCGTAGGGGTAAATAAAGTACTAGTGGATGGTGGAGCCACCGTCAACTTGCTGCCTCAATCATTTCTGGGAAGAATTGGACTTTATGACTCTAACTTGAAGCCTCATAATGTTATTCTCACTAACTATGAAGGCACTTCAGGAAATTCTTTGGGCGCCATCGAATTGGAATTAGTGGTGGGCAGCACAAAAAGGGTAACAACATTTATGGTAGTCCCATCAAAAGCGAACTTCAATGTACTATTGGGTAGAGAATGGATACATGGTGTGGGTGCAGTTCCCTCTACGGTGCATCAAAGGATTGCCATATGGAAAGAAGATGGGCTAGTTGAGAACGTGGAAGCCGATCAAAGTTATTTCTTGGCTGAAGTAAACACTATTACCAAGAAGAATTTCAATAAGCAGCTGGCACATATAGCCCCAGTCATATATCCAGGACCCGAAAAGATAACTTCGAGTGATGAAATGTACTCAATGAAACTGCAACCAGAAGCAGGGTTCGTGTGGGAAAAAGAATTCAAAGACCATGACTTTGTAATGGTCAGTCAACAGGAAGTTCAGTTGGAGAATGAAGGTTTGCTCGTAACTAGAGCCCAAGCATACAAAAAGGTTGCTGATAGCCTTGTTCCTAATATTTCTGAGTATGCTACCCCACCAATCGGGGGGGACGCAAGAAATTGAAATTATGTCTGATCCTAGTATGTGGGAGAAAATTACGGCCTACTTGGCCGAAAAAGAGTTATAAACGGCCAAAGAGGCCGAATCTTCGAAGCAAGAGGAGATCGAGAAGCTTGAAGACGGATCGACAGATGTTGATGTCGAAGACCAGAAACTGGATTGCATTTATGATAATGAACCGTTAGGCTTCGAAGAGGATCCTATGGGATCCACTATAAAAATGAAGGCACAAGATCCCCTCGAAGAAATTGATTTGGGTGATGGAACGGTTAAAAGACCTAGTTACGTAAGTGCCAAAATCCCTGAAAAATTTAAATATCAAATTGCAGAGCTATTAAAAGAGTACAAAGATTGCTTTGCATGGGATTACAACGAGATGCCTGGTCTGAAACGAGAAGTGGTGGAGTTAAAGTTACCAATTCGACCAGACAAAAAGCCAGTCAAACAGATTCCGCGTAGATTCGCTCCACAAATCCTACCAAAGATTAAAGAAGAGATCGATCGACTATTGAAATGCGGCTTTATCAGGCCTACAAGGTATGTAGATTGGCTAGCAAATGTAGTTCTAGTTAAAAAGAAAAATGGAACCATAAGGGTATGCATAGATTTTAGAGATCTGAATCTCGCTACCCCTAAAGACGAATACCCAATGCCAGTAGCAGAAATGCTAGTAGATTCAGCGGCGGGTTTCGATTACTTGAGTATGCTAGATGGATACTCTGGTTACAATTAAATCTTTATTGCAGAAGAAGATATCGCTAAGACTGCATTTCGATGCCTAGGGACGTTAGGATGTTATGAATGGATAGTGATGCCATTTGGTCTAAAAAATGCTGGTGTTACATACCAGAAAGCGATGAATTTAATGTTCCATGACTTCATAGAGAATTTTATGCAGGTTTACATAGATGACATTGTAGTGAAATCTTCTTCGGAAGAGAGACACTTGGAACATTTACGCCGATCATTCGAAAGGATGAGGCAATATGGATTGAAAATGAATCCTTTAAAATGTGCATTTGGGGTTTGTGCAGGTGATTTCTTAGGGTTCGTTGTGCACAAAAAAGGAATCGAGATCAACCAGAACAAAACCAAGGCAATAATTGAGACCAAGGCTCCTTCTACAAAGAAAGAATTACAGTCTCTATTAGGAAAAATCAACTTTCTCCGAAGGTTTATATCAAACCTAAGTGGCAAGACACAAGCTTTCTCACCACTACTCCGATTAAAGAAAGATGATGTCTTCAAATGGGAATCCGAGCACCAAAAAGCTTTCGATGAAATCAAGTCATATTTGGTAAATCCTCCGGTTCTTTCCCCTTTGTTGAAGGGTAGAAGAATGAAGTTATATATAGCAACGTCAGATGGCACCATAGGAAGTATGTTAGCACAAGAGGATGAATATGGCACAGAAAGGGCCATTTATTATCTAAGTCGAGTACTTAATGATGTTGAAACAAGATATCATCCTAGTGAAAAACTTTGTTTGTGTTTATTCTTCTCATGTACAAAACTTAAGCATTATATAAAGCCTTTTCACGTTTATGTTTATTCCCATTTTGATATTATTAAACATATGCTGTCGAAACCAATCTTACATAGCCGAGTCGGGAAATGGGCCTTGGCACTGACAGAATATTCATTGACTTATCAACTGATGATAGTCACTGCACAATCTCATACTACCATCCTTCTTCTTTACCAACAACACAGGCGCTCCCCATGGTGAAACACTGGGTCTTACAAATTTCTCAAGAAGGTCTCCAGCATTCTCACCTCACCGTTACCAGCTCCAGCATTCGGTTGCTGTCCTACAGCTTGAGCAACAGCCTCAAGTGCAGCAGCGATAGCAGCATCATTACGACCAGCCATTTCAGAGTTCTACATAAGAAACAACAATGCAGAACAACAACAACAAACAACATTACAGTTGACACTCTATCCTAGGTGGCTCAACACGACTCTACTACTCGTCCGGACGGACCAACCTGCTTTGATACCAATTGTAACACCCCGTTCCCAATAATCAATTAAATAATAAATATTTCAACATCAGAGTAATAACCCAAACGGGCATGTCACACTACATTTTTAAAATTTCTTAAATAGAATATAAAACTATTTAATAAACCACCAATTTTATTCATTTCATCAAAATCTTGCAGCGGAATATGATCAACATCAATTAACAACATCATCCAACATATTTAATATCCAATAAATATTTCTTGGCATAAAAAGCCTCAACAGGGTAATTCAACAGCAATAGGGCTACGCCATCAGTGTTCAAAATTTGATACATAGGAAAGAAATTAAAAGATAAAATCCCATCCCACGTATCAGAGCCCTAGACACTTTGAGCCACCACCTACTACTCAGGATCACCGGCAAGTTACCCATCGGAAGGGCAACATTTTCAAGCAGAAGGGGTGAGATTCACAAACAATAATAATAATATATAATAACTTCAATGAATCAAACACCCTAATATCATAATAATTCTTCAACATTTTATAAACATCATCGTTTTCAATATCCACAACAAGGCATTTAAAGACCAACGACATTGACTCATGCAACACTCCACAACTCCACTAAGACTCCTCTACAATGGATGTGCCACCATATCAGGGCCGGGGCCCTCACCGCTATAGAATGGTTAAAGTATTCTTTTATCAGGACATGAGTCCTCACCGCTAATCACCGTTTTGAACAACAATGTGTTCCACCGCTTTGAACGACAAGGCGTTCCAGGGCAGAAGCCCTCACCGCTTTTATGTTTATGCAACTGACCCACTTGTATATATCTACATACAACTCCAACAATGCATATGAACTCATATGACTCATCACTCCATAATGCGACATCATGTATAACTTATCTAAACAGAAGCATACATCTCAGCTAACCATAAATTACCAAAACCAATCCAACAATTTCAGAAAATACACAATTATTAATAATCATGTTAATGCAACAAGTTCCCTCAACATAGTATACGAGTTTACTTAGTTTCAATTACTCCAACATCTCCAAAATTCATATATTAAGCTAAATCAATTATCATTGTGCTTTAGTAGGATTTGTTACCTATACAAGGGTTATATAAGCTGAAAGAAACATCTTTGAATGCTCAAAAGGGTCCCCTAATGCACGAAGCAAAATTCAGAAAGTGGCTGACTAAGGCTCAGCTCGCTTAAGCGACCGGCTTGCAGAAAGTTTGGGTTTTGCTCGCTGACGGCACGCTCGCGGGTTTGCTCAGGCGAACGCTTGGCAGAAAGCAATTATTTCTACGCTTACGGGCTCGCTCATGGGTTGCTTGAGCGACCTGGCTCCTTCAAATTCTGGGCAGCGATCTTGAATGCTCGCTTAAGCGACGACTCATCTGGGCAGGCCAAAAACCTACGGGTTTAGACCTCTTCTCACTCCAAAAACCCAATTTTAATCCCCTGATCACCCAAAACGTTTTCCAGCAAATGTTTACAGGTCCTATATACAACTAGGCATCTAAAGGAACACAAAACAGGCATCAACAACAACAATTCAGAGCATTCTAGCAATCATACAAAACTTCCCAATTCATCCAACATATTCTAATTTCATTCCAATTCTGATCACAACAACATTATAAGTTAAGAAAATATACTGAACACCAATTTACAACACATTAAACACAATTCTTACACCATTCCTTTCGAAGTCATCATCAACCCTAAATTCCCCATTTTATCTTCAAGAACAATGCATTTGATTAATTTTCAGAAATTACATATTATGATTATTGAAAGATAATCTCACCCTTACCTTAGAATTGTAGAAAAAAAACACAGCAAATCAGTTCCTAGGTTCATCTCCCTTGTTCTTGGTTTTCTCCCCCAAACTTGTCAGTTGTACGTACAAAATGTTTCTCTCCTTATTCTTTCCGTAACTCCCAAAGTATAACTCCCCTCTTTCTATTAATCTCCCCTTAATTTTATTAAATTCTAATTAACTCCCCAACCTCCTAAAATAATTCAATTTCTCAATTTATTATAGGCTTAAATGCTCTTTTGGTCCCTTAAGTATTTATTTGGTATCGCTTTGGTCCCGTAAGTAATAAAAGATCCGTTTAGGTCCCTTAACTTTATTTAAAGTATCGGTTTGATCCTTTCTGTTAATTTAATTCAAAATACATAAAAGACTCTAGTTAATTCTAAAATAAATAAATTAACGACTAGGGCGTTACACCGTGCCAAGCTTCTGACTTTGGGGGAGACATATTTTGTCTCCAAATCTTCGTATTTTCGTACCAAATCAGCTCCAAATCCCTCTCTTTTGCTCCAAGACTTAAACATCAAATATTCGTTCCTGAAATATAACAATATGCAATTAAAGTAAAATAGTTCAAAAATGAAGTAATATAAATATAAAATAAACTTAAATCTAATTAAAATGAAACTATATAACGTATTAAAATAGATAATAAATGACTCATCAGTACCCATTTTCACATACTATGAACATGCAATTTCACCAACAATAATTCAATTATCACCAATTTCATGTATTCAAACATACCATCATAATTAGAGCACGAAATTCAACATCTAAGAACCAATAATCACTTATTCAATTAAGCACTTAATCATACAACAAATGAAAAATCACACTAAATGATTATGATGAATTCTAACCCCCTTACCTTAATTAGCACAAATTCCTAGCCCAAGCTTCACTTTAGCTCCTAGGATCCTCACATCTTCTTGAATCTTCAAGCCTCTTCTCTCTAACCATTTTCTCCTCTTCTCTTGCACATTCTCTCTCTACCTCTCTCAAAATATCTATGTAATGAAATGAATAAGGTTTTTCTCTTAAGACAATGCTTATATAGGCTAGTCCTCTAATGGTCTTAACCTAATACTTTAGTGGACTTAACCCACTCCAACACAATTCTAAAATGTTTCTACATTTTTAACAGTAAAATACTAATAACGACCACTCAATGATAAAATACTAACAACGGTCACTAAACGGTTCACCACTAATTACTACACTCATAACTTAGTAAAATAATGGTTCTCACTAAACACTAAAAATAATCCTCACCAAAAATTACTAATTTACCCTTAATCATCAAATGACCAAAATACCCCTGAGTTCAAAATGACTAAATTACCCTTCTAACTCGAAAACCCAGTAAAATGCACCCAATGGTTAATAATCACACACAAGCACATGTAAACACATATTAAAACAATTAAAAATAAATCTAGCAAAAATCAGGCTGTTACTGTTAACGGCGATTTCCTTTGGACCTTCTTTCGGAAAAAAACTAGAATGAAGAATCGGAAAAAATTCTTAATTCTTAATTCTTCTGTCAAATCCTTAATGGAATAAAAAAAAAAACTAAAATTTAGAATTTTGGAAAAAAATTAGAATTAAGATTGGGACCTTGAAAAAGAAAAAACTAAAATTTAAAATGGGAATAAAATCCTTATTACAACATGATTAAAATTTTGTTGTCCACTTGCCATATCCTTGAAAAAGAAGAAAGTTGTGTTACAGATGTTGTTCCAAATGGATGAGTTTTTTCCCATTCTTAATTCTAGAAGATAGTTAACAGAGATATCCTTCTGGGTAAATCTAGAAGATGAAAAGTTAAAATAAAATAAAAATAATAATACAAAATAAAACAAGTGATTGGCTAAACCCAAACAGGTAACCCGTAAAAGGACAGAAAAAAAAGGGATGAGGTGGTTTTATATTATTGGATGTGTTTAAAGAGTGTGTTAGAGGTCGTGTTCCTAGCATTCCTCTAAATTATTTAAGCGCACACGTAAAAATAAACAATGATCATCGCTCGCCTCGCGACCTCTTTTTCCTCGCCTCGCGAGTTGTGCAATACAGCTCGCCATAGCGAGCAACCTTACTCGCCATAGCGAGCTAAGGCAGAGAGCATGTTGGATTTTGTAATTTCGACTTTTTAGTTGGACCTTGAGTGCCTTTTCGTAGCTCCCGGGTGAATACTCAAGCTACTCTTGTGACTTTCCTCTAAAATCAACTTTTTCAAACCATCATCATCAGGAATACAAATTCTTCCTCTGAACCTCAACACACCCTGATCATCAACCTTGAAATCACTATTCTCAGTTTCATAACCAGCAATCATTAAATCAACAAATTTTACATCTACCTGTGTTAGCCGATATTTGTGAGAATAGTATCATTTAATGCAGTCAAGGGTTTGACCTAAAAAGTTGGACTTAGCTTTGTGAAAGAATCCATCGAAAAATATATGTATACCTTTAGCGGGAATCGAAGAAGCCGTTTTAGTTCGATGGATAAAGGAAGTTATCGAAGCGCCTTCAGATTTTTTGGATAAGATCAAGCAGTTAGCAAACGGCTAGTTTCAAACGGCTAGTTTCGATTTTGAATCGAACGGATATGATTAGGTAGTTATAGGACTATCTGTATAAATAGTAGTTTTTCTTAGGAAAAAGGGGTCACAATTCAATCATACTAAAAACTTACACTCAATACTGTCCGTATGGAAGCGACAAATGAGTCACAAGTTGCAAAGTATGAATATGTGCACCAACTTTCATTAAGTCTTTACAAATTCAATACAATCTTTTAAACACTTTTTGCAATTTAAGTCTTGTTTTTACTAAGTCCTTTCAAAGTACTTCCTTTTTATTGTCATTATCTACAGAATTTCGATTGGATTCAACACGGATTGGATTCAATTCTTTACATTTTGTTCTTGTCTTTACTTTATCAAAAATACTTTACGAACAAGTATTACTCCTACTTTCAAACAACAAAAGCACAATATGCTCCTAAGATTTACTGGTTGATCTTCCAAGTAAACATTATGGAAACCAGCGATTGTTTACCAAAAATTAGTGTAAACAAATTGGCACGCCCAGTGGGACCTTTTGTGCTTTTAACTTGGAAAATTTTTTCAATTCTAAAATTTTTGTTGGTCTGCATTGTGTATGCGTTTAAGGAATAACAAAATACTTCCTGAAATGACGCGTCCTTCTATAGTTTCTGGCACAACAGCAGCGAACACTGCTTCTACTTCAGGAACAGCGACCAATCAAACAATTCCGATAGGGTCTCCGCAACTTAACCAGAATAGCAATATGACTAATGTATTAGAGCCTGTAGAGACCCTACTAGAGGAAAACGTAACTTCACAAACATCACAGGCCAATACGTCGAATACGATGGCCTATAATACTTTAAGAAGTACCCCGGCGGTTACGACAGCCGCTCAGACTACCCAGTCTGCGGGAAATACGTTTTCTCAAAGGTTTCTCAATCTGGGAAACAATGGAAGAGGGTCCTATGGCATCCCAACCTCTTCGACCCAAACTTCACACACTACCACGATCATACCACCCTTTTCTAACCAGGGGGAAAATGTCTCGTTTGGTAGATCTCAACAAACGTTTATCCCATTCGGTTCGCCTCAACAATCATTGACCAACGCTTCGATGAATGCGTTAAGGCAAACCATGGCAGAGACTAACCATGATATGGTTAATATGGCGACACAACAAGTCGCGACTGTTATTAGTCCTTTGATTCAAGAGACGAATAGCAGTTACCAAAGTATAACTCCCCTCTTTCTATTAATCTCCCCTTAATTCTATTAAATTCTAATTAACTCCCCAACCTCCTAAAATAATTCAATTTCTCAATTTATTATAAAAAAATAACTACATAATAAAATATTATACACCAAATAAATCACACATATTAATTAAAAACACATAAAAGACTCTAGTTAATTCTAAAATAAATAAATTAACGACTAGGGCGTTACACCGTGCCAAGCTTCTGACTTTGGGGGAGACATATTTTGTCTCCAAATCTTCGTATTTTCGTACCGAATCAGCTCCAAATCCCTTTCTTTTGCTCCAAGACTTAATCCATCAAATATTTGTTCCTGAAAATACCTTGTTATTGACAATTTTTAATACCTTGTTATCATCAAAACTCATAAAGGTTTATTGTGAAACACATTTTGTTCCAACAGGTTACTGCGTTCTTCTCACACGTTCTTTCGGATAATTTGGTTGGCTTGTGTCTGGATTATTTGGAATGAAATGAACAACAAGGTATTTCATCAGAAGGTTGCAGATCCGCATTATTTAAGAGAGAGGGGCAAAATGTTATCGTTTTAGTGGCTAAAGACAAATATGCTTACTTTTGTTTTTAGCTATCATGAGTGGGGGCAGCACCCTCTGTCTTTTATGGGTATAATCTTTATGATTATTAAGCAAATCATCAACACACTTCATACTAATCTCATGAAATGTAATCATGTGACTACTCAATTTGATTGTAGTTATGATAGGTTGTTGCTGACCACATGGGGTTCATACTTATTTTGGGGAAATGAAAATAGGAATGCTCCATTGCGAGCTTGTTCACCTGGAATTCCCAGTGGTTTAGTGAGTAATTTTGAGTTTAAACCATTTGATGGTACTGCAAACCCATACTTGGGCTTATCTGCTACAGTTGCTGCTGGCATTGATGGCCTTTGTAACACCCCGAATTTTATATTTAATTAGTGAATTATACTAGTTAGATAAATTCTTAAGTTTAAGATTCAATTGATGTTATGATGCTTAAAATATATGTTAATTATGAGATGATGGTTTACGATGACTAATGATGTACTAGGAAGATTGTCAATAATGAAGAGGAAAACAGATAAGTAAAATAAGATAAGAAAAGGGGGAGGTGTCGAATAGAAGAAAATAACTAAGTGGGGGAGGGAGGAGTAAAAATAATAGGAAATAGAATAGAAAGAGTAATAGATGGAGGTTAGCCCAAGTATATTTAGAGAATTAACACTCTATAGTTTCAGTATCTTTTGAACGTGAAAAAGAATAGAAGAGGAGAGCGGAGGCAGAGAGAACCCTAGTGCAACAAGGTCAAGCCAAAACCAGATTTTTCAAAGGTTCGAGGTAAAGGGGAGATTCCTACTACTTTAGGGTGTGTTATCTATGATAGTTTATTTATTATGAGGTTTTATTGTGATGTGAAATATGATGAAGTTATGGTGCTGCATAACAACAATGATGTTGTTGAACGAACAAGAATTAAGAGATTAATTTAGGGTTTATAAATTAAAGATTTTGATCCTGAGAAGAGTAGGTAATCCGATGAGATAATGGAAAATTTAATGTTTAGATGAAAGGGAAACCCTAGGTAATGTCTCCTATCAATTTAGGTTCAAACGAAGTCAAAAACAGATATTTCTAGCCAAATTAGGGGTAAATTCGAGGGCAAAAACGATGTTTTCTGGGTTCTGAGAACTGCCAAATCGTGCCACGATTGAAAGCCAACGTGCCACGCTTTTTCCAGCAATGAAATCATTTTTTGAAGTTGCCCAATCGTGCCACGATTGGAATTCAACGTGCCACGATGCAGTGTGGACTTAAATTAATTTTTAAACTCTTTTTATGACTCCAAAGGGTCCCTAAGACGTATAGTAAGGCCCCAAATCAATAAACCAAAATGAGAGGGATTTAATTAAGGGTTATAGGGTAGTTTCTCTTGCTATAATGTATTTAAAATAAGATGGTTGTCAAATGAGTTGGAGAAGAGTAAAGGTGAAGATAAGTTTATTTAGAAACAGCATGAACTATAGTAAACCAAGAATACGAAGATGGAATTCTAGGGCATAGACGATAACAATGTGGAATTAATATATGAGGATAGGATCTCAAGGACGTAATGAACTAGAAGATCATGACAAGATGATGACTTAGACTTAAGTAGACGAATATATGGTGTAAGTTGATGATGAGTTGCTAATGACGTAAGATAATGAAGTAAGATGAAGTTGCGATTATTAAGTGCAAATGATGTAAAATGACGTATGATGAATGAAGTTCTTGTTTTCTAATAATAAGCAATATGACGGGTAATTACGACGTAAAGATGACGTGTTGTTTATATGTCTTCTAAATGATGTTTTGGTGAGTCCACATGCATCATATCATACTGCATAATGACGAATGACGAATGACGAATGTAAGTTCCGTAACACACCTCTGACTTACATTATTATGACGATAGGATCCGGTACCGGCATGCATGTAGGTCTAGGAATGAACCATGTTGCATATAAGTCGTAAATAGGTGAAAATGCGGTATGTGTGAATGATGTGAATTGATGTGAAACGTTCATTTTTGTGTGTCATATGACGTATGAGTTTTGATGACTATATGAAGTGAATGGTGTAAATATTATGTGGAATGACTGATGATAAAATGATGATGTGACTATGATAATGTGATGATGCAATTTATTTCTTATGAATCCTAAAGTATGTTATGATGTGAATTCTCACCCTTTTATGTTGTTTGTGTGTTTGGTGTCTGTACTCCTGGGGTACAGATACACAGGAAGAGGAGATTTAGCCTTGCGGGACGCTTAGAAGGTGGCAATGGGAATATACCTCCGTAGCTATTTATCTTTATCAATGAGTAGTCGAATAAATGTGTGCTCTGATCTGTAACACTTGGGATTGGGGTTAAACGTTGAACGTCTTTATGTTATGATGTTAAAGGACCATGACTTTTTATGTTATTTATCAACATATGCCGATGAACAATTTGATGTCTTTGAATTATGAAGTTTTATTTTAAGCATTTTCTATTGTTAAGTTAGACGCCCATTTACTTATTTATGGTATGATGGATAATGAAGAAGTGTAACATCCTTTATATCTTAATATTTGTACTTATTATTAATTAAAATCAACGTCGGGATTTAGGGTGTTATAGCCTTCGTCGACATCTTTCTCTTCCAGAGCCTATTGGTAAGATAATATAAACTGTAAGTCTTTTTCCCTTTCTAATCTGCTACCATTTTCGTCGGCACTGTTCTTGTATGGTTCTTTTGCTGATTTGTATTATGATTGCATAATATTTTTTTGGTTCTTACAATTTAAGAATTTTTATAAAATATTTAATTGAATAATGAACTTCATATTTTATGTATGAAACAGACACAGATCCAAATCTAGAAAACCTTCAGAGATTGCCAAAATCACTCTCAGAATCTTTGGAAGCTCTCCATAAGACTGATTTCTTTGATGAATTTATCGGTCAGAAGTTGCTAACTATCATAGAATTAATTGGAAAGGTAAATATTTTGACTTGTTTTTTTGTACGTCATATTTTGACTTAGATGAAATTAAATTTGTATGTTGCTTTTAACACTTGGGTAGATTTTTGGGCACTATCAAATAATTGCACTTCTTGATCGTAATGAAAATCAGACTACTCATATTTTAAGTTGTACGTGTGTCTAAGTCTATTTAGTGAAGGTTCATTATGAGTCATATGATTCTCATCCATTGAATAAATAAAAAAACTAGAGTTTGTCTTTAATTTTTTTTTTACTAAATCAATTTTCTATAAGGTAATTAAGTTCCTTAAAAATCCTCCAGATTTTATGTATAAAGTCCTAAATTTTTCCACCACCCCCTTTCATCTTTACGTGGTTCTCTCAACCAAACTAATAATTCTGATGTTTCATTAATATGTTACTTGTGATGCAAGACTGAAATTGATCATTACTCGAAGAACAAGGACGCATACAAGCAACTCATCCACCGCTATTGATTTCAACGAATTAATGTGACTTGAGATATCAAACTATTGGTTGTCTTATTTTCTTGAGCAAGATTGTTTTGATGAATTTTTCAAATAGAAATTTATTGTTATTCGTTTTAAAAAAATTCCTTTTTCACTTTAATTTTTCTGTTTATTTTGTAATTAGGAAAGTAAACTATCATTGTGTGTAATTTCTGAGGCAAGACTGTTTTGATGTCAAACTACTATGTTTATTGTGATGCCAGACTGAAATTGATCAATACTCGAAGGACAAGGACACATACAATTTTCTTTTGTTTATATTTTTTAGATGTTCATTTTTTCTTCAATAATGCATACCAATTAGTAATTATTAAAACAAATAAATCGTGGAAACAAATAAATCATGATAAACTCTTCAAGAGCATTATCATGTTTAGTCAAAGGTCTGTCAACTTTCTTGATGTTTTAAAATTGACTTTCTTCCAAAAACTTATTTCTCACTTTGAGATCTTTCATTTTGGATTAACAGACTTTTGGCTTGATGTTCCATGAGCTTAGATTCTTCTGTCAACAAATCAAATATTTTCTTT
The DNA here is from genome assembly GCF_003473485.1 of Medicago truncatula. Lineage (NCBI taxonomy): Eukaryota > Viridiplantae > Streptophyta > Magnoliopsida > Fabales > Fabaceae > Medicago > Medicago truncatula. The sequence goes on along the minus strand of NC_053044.1, from coordinate 12,272,173 downwards.
AAAGTTTGTAAAGCTTTTGATTTTTCTAGACAACGTCCTACAAGTTCTTTGACAGTGTCAACAAATTGTTCATGAGTTAGTTTAGAAATACCTCATCATCATCAGAGTTTGAACCAGATTTTGCATCAGAAGTTGTAGTGGCCATTAGGGTCAGATTAGCTTCTTCATCTTCTTCCTTTTTACGTTCTAATTCTTCATCAAATTTGTCCCATGTTGCCATAAGACTCTTCTAAAGTTTTCTCCTGTAACTTTCTTTCCTGGAGCTCTCCTTCTTTCACTTGTCTTTCTGTAACTCTAGACAGTCAGCAATGAAATGACCAAGTTTCTTGCAGCGGAAGCAACCCTTACGTTCTTCCTTCCTGTTCTTGAAACTTGATTCTTTTAACCCACTTCTTTTACCTAGTATCCTTATCTTCTTGGTCAACTAATACAATATTTTGGTTAAATAAGGCATCTTTTCAAGACTTGAATCATCTTCGGAATCTCCATCAAGAACTTCTTCTTCTGACTCAGCAGTCTTTAGAGTTTTGGCAGATTTTTCCTTGGATGTCAAAGAAATAGACTTCGATTTCTTAGCAGGTTCATCTCCAACAAGCTCAATCTCATGATATTTGAGGGAGCTTATCAGATTCTCCAAGCTCAATGTGTTCAAATCCCTTGCTTCGTGAATGCTTGTAACCTTTGGTCTAAACATGGCAGGAGGGTCCTAAGAATCTTCTTGACATGATCAGGTACATTATAACTTTTTGCTCAAAACCTAAAGGCCAGATACAAAAATTAGAAACCTTGAATACATGGTTTTAATATCTTCATCTTTCTTCATTTTAAAAAGCTCATACTGATGAACTAACTGGTTAGCCTTAGCCTCTTTTACTTGCTGGTTTCCCTAATAGGTAAAAAACAGTGACTAAAAAATTAGCTTTTGTAGTAGATTTATCCAAGCTCTTGATATACTCTGAATGAGGTATTGCATCGACCAGAATCCCTCGTACTCTATGATGCTTTTTGTATTCTTTCTTTTGAGTAGCAGTCAAGCTTTTCCTGTCTGTCACTTTTCGTTCTGTATCAACAACAAGTGTAACACCGTCTTCAATTATGTCCCATGGTTCATTCAACACCAATGATGTAACCGTACATTTTTCTTTTTCACCATAAAATTTGCGTAATTTCTCCACTGAAAGATGGAGGTTTTACTGAAAAGTTGTGCTTTTCATTAGTGGTGTTGTAATCATAGTTGATAGTAGCGTTGTTATTTCTGCCTGAAACAGTAGGACCAAAACCACTCTCATCAGTAGACATGTTTTTCTCTATGAATCTTTAACTGTGGCACGGTTAAGTGGTTGAGCACAAACCGTACTTTGATACCAACCGAAGGTGAGAAAAACACAAGAGGAGGGGGGTTGAATTGTATTGGTTTTTTCAACTTTTCTAAGTGTTTGCAGTTCTCAGAGTCTGAATGAATTCACAGCCTGAGTTAGGTTCAGAAACTGAGGAGTACTCCGAAACTGCTTGCAGTGAAGTAAGATAATAGAGAGAGGGAAAACAGACACAAACAATTATACTGGTTCCTCAAACAATCCAAGAGGAGTCTAGTCCCCTTGCACTTCCAAGGGATTTCATATAGTCAAACAAGGTTACAAATGCTCAAGGACACAGCCAAGAGACTTCCAATGCTCAAGCACAAAAGCAAGAGGCTTTCAATGCTTAATCACAACTGAAAAAGACTTCTAAGAGTTTACAAATAAACAGATTTATTCTTACATTTGATATACAATCAGAGATGTAAACAATACAAAACAGAACAAACTCTAATACTTAGAATTTCTAAGATACAAACTTCGATAAAAAAATTCTTAAGTGTTCTATGTTCTTTTTAATTTGTACAGAGTAAGGCACAATAAAAATAGAAGAGTCTTATTGTTTGTTCTTCAAGTCTTCAGCTCCTTACACATGCAAGGATTTGAGAGACGTTGGAGAAGAGTGTCAACGCATTAAGAATCGTTGAGAAGTTTCAAATCAAGGACATTGGGCCATTTCCTGATATGGATAATGCAATTGATTAGACATTTGAAATTTCTTTGTTGAAACTGAAATTATCCGTTCATTCTTTTTGTCCTTGGAGTTCTTTGTTTGTTTCTACACGTGGTCAGAAGAAGACAAATTGTACTATCAGTGCCTTTATAGAGACATCTACAAAAGAGGATAAATCTGACGTGGCTTTTGGGTCCCTCAGGATCTTCTGTACTTCAGAGTCTGATGCTCTTCATAATCTGATGTAGATCTTCAACTTCTTCGTGACTTTCTTTCTTCTGATCCAAGATGTTGACTTCTGATTGCCTTTTTTTAGATCATCAACCTTGGTCTTTTAGTTTATTTTGTGCTTCTGATGCTCTTATTTATGTTCAGATTTTGTTAAATTTAATCTTTGGTCCTGCACACTTGAACATATATTAACATATCTAATTGTTCTTCAATACTTTGTTATTATCAAATCTCTAGAGGAATTGTACAAACCAATTTTGTTCCAACAGAGACATATGTCCCTCTAACTCATATTAAATGTCGCGTTTGGAGGGTTCTGTCATGTTTTAATTTTTTTTTTATTAATTATGCCTATTTCAATCTTAAATTTAGTATTATTGTTCAAAAAAAAATGGTAAAATTATTCCTGAGACTTTCCCTCGTTGCCATCCTATCAGCATACGTACGTTTCTCAATCGACAAAAACAGTATTTTGACAGTTTCCGTGAGGAAGTATCCACCGGCATCATGAATTACCTGCGCGAAGTAAGAAAGTGTATTACCTTTGTTGAATTAAATAGTGTGTATATATTAAAATAAAATTGAACTATACAGAGGAAAAAGTACAACCTGAGTAAATGTTAATTTTTCTTTATTACTCGTAATCAATTTAAAAACAAGTTTATAACATTTCTAAATATTTCAAGTTGACAATGTAAATGTGACAAATCTAACGGTTTCATCTGGTTCAACAATGTAGATGTGACAAGCCTAACTCTTTAGTCCCTTTAATATGAGCTACAAAGACTAAAATGAATTTCTATGTACTGTTTTATTATAATTTGTAAACTAAAGTCTATTTAAGCTTTGTAGCACCGACACGACACTGACACATGTGATTACTTTTAATTATGTCATTTTCTTAAGTTACTACTTACTACTGATAGAGAACCTCAAACTTCAAACTTCTTGAGAAAGTCATACACTCCTTGATTATATGAAAAATGACGAACATTTTTAGACATGTTACCACCACATTCAAGCCTGAAGCAACTTGTTCCTGACACCACTAAGGCTAAATCATTGACAAGGTCGTGCATAACAAATTTTTCTTTTCCATCATCATTTGATTGTTGAATTAAGGACCTGGATAACAATTCAATAAAGTAGTCATGACCTACTTCCTCAGCTGTTTTATTACACTGAGAATGCTCTAGGAAGCCTTCTGCCATCCATAACAAAATCAATTCCTTCTTGTCAAGTGAAAAATCCTTCGGAAAAATTGAGCAATAGGCAAAACATCTTTTCAAATGTGAGGGAAGATATTGATAACTTAGACGCAAAGCAGGTAAAATATTATCATTTGGTAAGTTCCATATGTCACTATTTAGAATTGTACTCCACTCTTTAGCATCTACCTTTGAACGCAAAATTCCACCGAGCGTTTTAGCAGCTATGGGCAACCCACCACATTTTTTGGCGATCTTTCTACCAATTTCTTCCAGATTTGGGCATTTACTACCACCACGGACTTCACTTCCAAATGCATGCTTTGAAAGTAACGACCAACAGTCATCATCTGATAGAGGATCTACTTTGTGAATAGGAAACGTGTGTGCAACCTCCGCAACTTTTTGTTGGCGTGTTGTGATGATCACCCTACTTCCTGTTTTGCCGTTAATCAATGGAGTTACTAACTCATCCCAATCATTATAACTATCATTCCACAGATCGTCCAGCACCAACAAAAATCTTTTATCCCTCAAGTTTTGATTCAGTTCAACTCGAAGAGAATCAAGATTATTGCTTTCACCACCTCTTGAAGTGACAGATTCATGAATGGTTTTAGTTACTCTCAAAATATCGAAATCCTCCGATACACAAACCCAGACTTTCAGATCAAAATGGTCTTGAACTTCTTTATCATTATAAAGAAGTTGGGCAAGAGTGGTTTTGCCAACACCGCCCATACCCAAAATTGCGACCACACCAATACTACTATTGGTAGTGCCACTGTCAGATATCAACATACTAATGAGTCTCTCTTTATCATCCTTCCTACCAACCATAACAGATTTATTTACCATTGAACTTGAAGGCGTTCTAAGAGAAACTCTCCCTCTCACAGTTTGCAAGCCAAGGATATCTCTCTGTTGTGCAAAAAGCTGCAGCCTTTGACACATAATCTTCATTTGTGAATTGATCTCTCCATAGAGAGTTTTAAAAGGAGATGAAAAGAGGTTCCAAACCTGATTAGTCATGTTTTCAGCTTGTTTCTTCTCCACCTTACATCGCAGGGAGTCGTAATTGATTTGGTTAAGCAAATCCTCAGCATCATAGATTGCATCTTTCAGCTGATCCAACCATTGTTTGACAGCAGTGTTGGTGATTTGCTTCAGTTCTGCATCATCCAGCACCACCTGAAGAGCGAGTAGTGTTGTTTCCAACTCTGCCAAGAGTGAGGAATTCAGCTTGTTGTTTCTGATGTAATCACAAAACTCTTGTGAAGCAAGTTTCTCAACTAAAGTCTGAACAGTAGCAGAGAGAAAAGCTCCTCCCACCAAAGTTGCAGCCATTTTCTATTGTTAAAGTAAAAGCAGCAAGGAATGAAGTTGTAACTAAATCTTGAATGAATTTTAGAACTATGAAGATTTAGAATTGGGATAGTTGGCAGTGTGTGTATGGTAAAGAGATAAGGCTGAAGAAAAATACACGGTTATGATAGGGTTAGGTCGCTGTTTCACAAACCTACCAATCCACTTAATAACAAATATCGACTTTAGAGTGTCGTATATTAGGAGGCTATTATAAAATATGATAGGGTTAGGCCGGCTATATAAAATATGATATTTGATACAATTATTCACCTACTACCAGAACCCATGTCTTTGTATTAAAGCTTTTATTTTACATGCTGATATTGCCTAATAAAATAAGTAAATCAAATAAAGTAGATATTATATTATCATCATGATTTGTCTTCACATTCTATCAGTATCACAAGTTTATACTGACAATATAAAAATTTGCATGTAGTGGAACAATTGCCAGTAAATAAATTCTCACTCAAACTTGTATAACTATTGTAGCTGCAGTCACGTTATAAACCATGTTTCATCTGTTGAGGCGATGATTAACAGTGAGAAACCCAAAGCTTCTCCTTTTAATTGGACACTTCACAAAAGATAATCTGGATAAATAAAATAACTAGTGGAGCAATAGTAGTAGATAAACGGGAGAGTCATTTGTCGTTGTTCAGGTTTCAACTAAAATAAGAAAATTTTGTTTATAAGAGTTTAGATAAAAATCGAATTACAATTTTTACCGATCAAATGATTATTGTGATCGGTGAGAAACAAGTTTAGGACCATACTCCTTGATTTTGTTGATCGAACTGATGAACTCGAAAATGACTTAGATTTGAGGTTCCTATCAGGGCGGTTTTATAAAATTAAAGGCTCGGCTCTAATTATAAAGATAGGACCCTTAGTAAAAAAACATTACTTTTTTTAAGAGAAAAATGTTTCAAGTGTTTTTAAAAAATTGAGAAAAAAAAATGTATTGTGTTTTTAAGGGAAAATAGAGTATTGACGATATTTAGAACTCAAATCCATATTAAATTAGGCCAAAATTGAGGCCCAATCATCGGAAAAAAAAATTAGACTGGTGCTAGTCACACCCCAAAAAAAACAAGTTACACTTCAGAATGACTAATATATCCCTAAATTGAACATAAGTAAACTTAATTTACATTAACCTAGATTGAACGTAAGTAAACTGAATTTACAAACTTAATTTACATTAACCTAGATTGAACGTAAGTAAACTGAATTTACATTAACCTAGATTGAACATAAGTAAACTTAATTTACATTAACCTAGATTGAACGTAAGTAAACTGAATTTACACTAACCTCTTATATACATACACGTAAGTAAACTGAATTTACACTAACCTAGATTGAACGTAAGTAAAATTAATTTACATTAACCTATTGAACATAAGTAAACTTAATTTACATTAACCTATATTGAACATAAGTAAACTGAATTTACATTAACCTAGATTTAACATAAATAAACTTAATTTACATTAACTAGATTGAACGTAAGTAAACTGAATTTACACTAACCTCTTATATACATACACATAAGTAAACTGAATTTACACTAACCTAGATTGAACGTAAGTAAACTAAATTTACATTAACCTAGATTGAACATAAGTAAACTAAATTTACATTAATCTAAATTGAGTAAACTTAATTTACATTGAACATAAGTAAACTAAATTTACATTAACCTAAATTGAACATAAGTAAACTTAATTTACATTAACCTAGATTGAACGTAAGTAAACTGAATTTACATTAACCTAGATTGAACGTAAGTAAACTGAATTTACACTAACCTAAATTGAACATATCTCATACCAAAACAAACAATAAACAAATAGAAACTCATCGAAAATAAAATTCATAAAATTCACTAACCTTTATGAATATAGTACAGATCAATAACAAAGATGTTGATTCTAATATTGGTTGCACATCTATGGTGATTTGTGGATGAAAGGGGGTAAGGGTTCAAAATTATCATAAAAGATGGGTTTTTAAAAATTTACATGAAGAGGGCAATTTTGGTATTATTGTAAAATTTTAAATAAATTTGGGTGTAACTTGTTTTTTTTTTGGTGTGACTAGCACCAGTCAAATAATAAAAGTTATTTTTTTGTTTGAAAAAATCACAAACAAGCAAACCCTATTAATGTGCAATAAAGGGACAAATCCAATTTATATTATACCAATTCTGATCATCTATGACAAAAATATATATCTCTCCAAACATACCAACATTCCCACAAAAAATTCAAAGAAGAAAGAGAGAGTAAGATGGATGTTGAAATGAGGGTATATGGTTGGATTGCAATTGCCATTTCTATGGTAATTTGTCTCTCTTTGGAAGAAACTAATGGAGAAAGTTGCAATTTATATGAAGGGAGTTGGGTGTATGATGAATCATATCCTCTTTATGATTCTTCAACATGCCCTCATGTTCGTGAGGAGTTAAATTGCTTGAAGTATGGTCGTCTTGATAAGCAATACCTCAAATATAGATGGCAACCAAGCAATTGTAACTTACCAAGGTAACAATTTAATTAAACTTTATGTTTTTATAATTTCTCTCTTGATTTTTTCATGTGTTTTATTTTCTAGTGTTTGTTATTGATTTGGCTATGTCATTGATTGTGATCATGTGTGTGTATAAATTGATGGTGTACTATAGTTACAGCTTAATGTGTGCTTATAGGCAAGGTTGTCAAAATCACAATTTTGCTTCAGGTCGGAAGGGAAGAGAAAAATCAAAACTCGTAAAATCGCAATCAAAATCAAAAGATTTTACTCAACTACTTTTGTAGAATCGATATAAGAAATCGTAAAATCACAATGAAAATCGATGGATTTTACCAAAACAAAAATAATACTAACTATATGTTAAATTGTATAGTCTTATTTTTTATACAACTTTTTGATGTATTGAGAGATGCAATATATATACTCTCGGTCTCTTAACTTTCAATTTTCTCTACATTCTCAAGTTTTTTTTTATTTAGGTTAAATACCTCTTTTTGATCAAACGAGCTTATAAGCTATAAGCTCGTTTGATGACTTTACCAAACAGACCCTTAGTCTTTTGAACTTACTTTAAAGGGTTAATTTGATCATTAAAACCAGTCAATTTAATTTTTTATTTTTCATAAGTTAAACCAACTTTAAAAGTAGTCAAACTTATGTAAACTAAAGTAACTTAGTTCCTCAAAGATAAAGATATGACATTTTATGTTATAAAAAAAATAATTGTCTTGGCTCTTTGCAGATTTGACGGAAAAAGTTTCTTGACAAAATTTAAGGGGAAACAAATCATGTTTATTGGAGATTCAATAAGTCGAAACCAAAGGCAATCACTTGTATGTTTGCTTCATTCTGCTGTACCACAAGCTAGAGTAATAAAACAGGGTTCTGATCCCATCATCAACTTCACATACCTGGTCAGTGACTATGGAGTTTCAATTATTGCAATAATAAATAAATAAATAAATAGATTAAAATGTATTTTTGTTTATTAAAATTTCAATACTTTTCCAGGACTATGGAGTTTCAATTATTGTCCACCATACTACATATTTGGTTGACATTGAAGTGGAAAAGATTGGTAGAGTATTGAAACTTGATTCCCTTAAAAGTGGAAACTTATGGAAACAAATGGATGTTTTGGTTTTCAACACTTGGCTTTGGTGGTACCGTACAGGACCCTTTCAACCGTACGTATGAAATATTCTATAAAGCTCATTTTTGTAATTAGTATATATATCTTAGGGCTTGATAAAAATTGATATTAATTTAGAGATTAATGTTAAATATAGGATAAGCTATTTTTTTTCATTTTGTTTACCAAGGCAAATTAATAGATTTAAAAAAGCAATATGTACACATCAATTTGTGAGTGTATCGTAGAAGCTTTTTAGATATTCTTGGTGAGATTTATTTAATTTTTTTTCTTTCGATTTTAAAGATTAATTTAAATTTTTGTTAATTCCATTGACCAATTTTTGTTTAACCCTATTATTTCCATGATGAATTTGGTGATATATTAAAAAGGTGATTCTCACTATAGCTAACATGTAATGTGACCATTTTTATTTTTATTGCAGATGGGATTATATTCAAATAGGTAACAAAATAGTGAAAGAGATGGACCATATGGAAGCTTTTAGAACTGGTTTGACAACTTGGGCTAATTGGGTTAATGCAGAAGTTGATACAAGCAAAACCAAAGTTCTTTTCCAAGGAATTTCTCCTGTACACTACAAGTGAGTTTTACAAGTCATCTCACTTTCAATTAAAATTATTTTAAGGTCTATAAAATCATTTTTTATGTTTTAGTTTTGTTTATGTGTAGGCTATTCTCAAAAATCATATTAAAATTAAAAAATAATTTTTATGTTGAAAGTGAAATAACTATTTTGATGTGTTTAGCATGATATATTGTTTATTATATGTTAATGTCTCTAATTATTTTTATTTGTGCATATAAAAATAGTGGATCAGAATGGCATGAGCCAGGAGTGACAGGCTGTGGAAAAGAGATAACACCAATAAATGGATCATCATCCTCACTTGGATTGCCACCAGCATCATATGTATTGCAAAATGTGTTGCAAAAAATAACAAAACCTGTTCAGCTTCTCAACATTACAGCTTTATCAGAATTGAGAAAAGATGGACATCCTAGTATTCACAATAATGCCCACGGAATGGATTGTACTCATTGGTGTATAGCAGGAGTCCCAGATACTTGGAATGAGATTCTTTATGCATCAATCACGAATTAAAATTAAGTGATTATCAATATTGGTTTAAAGTAAGCATCTACAATGAGGAAATCTAAGTGGGTTTTAGGAACTTGACGTGACAAATGGATATAATAAAAATTGTAGAAATAACTTAAATAAAGAATGGAATCATCATTAATGTTTGGATCCATAATAACGTATTATGTCATCATTAATATGAAATACTCTTACGTGGATGATATTACATTGCATAGTCCATCAGAAAAATTAAAATAGTGATCACAAATACAAATTATTTTATTGAAACTTACGACTAAACAATAAACCTATTTTCTTCATCTTTATTCTTTCAATCAATTGCTATTTTCATCACAAGAACATCAAACTTATTCAACTCATTCATTCAACGTGTGATCTCCATCACTTTTGTTCTAGAATCGAATCCTACTTACAATTTATCGAGAGGTAACATAGGCCTCACCTTAGTTAGGACATCTTATTTGTACCAATTAAAATTGCCATTATTGATGAAATTAGAGTTATGATATTTTGACAATTAGAGATGTCAACCACCACCATTGTCAACTACATGTATATTTCAACTTGATGACACCATTGCAAAACAACCAGTATTTATGCCTAGTGACCACCTCATTCTCTCCATAAATGTCATCATTCAACTTCTAACATAAAATTACATATTAAATATGTTGTAATCATTAACATATAAAAAAAAACTTGTGAAAGAAATAAACAAGCATAAGAAATAGAAGTCCAGGGGTATATAAATTACACAATTAAATCCAAATACTCGTGAATAGGCAAGAAAGGTGAAAAGGTGGTTCACATTATTGATCTCCATTTTTCTCATATGAAACAATAAATCTGAAAATTACAGGAATTCATGAAAAGAAAGATGTATTGCACCAAATAAGCTATCATTTGACAACTGAAGCAGGGAACTTGCATTTTCCTTTGCAGATTAATCCAAAGTTAGCAAACTCAAAGATGTCAATTTCGAAAACTCGTTTGTGAAGACAGAAGATGCTGCTGTAATTACTTCTGTTCTTCAGCTGCATTCTCTCATCTCTACTGATGATGAAACGGCTGGGAGAATCTCACCAGCAGGACCAGCATTTATCAATCTGCAGAGAGCAGTACGCATAAGTCAGAGGGATTTCGTAAAGTGGCTCGAGAGAGATATGATCAATGCATATATCTTGAGTTGTTTTATTATTAGGCCATAGATTTCAAGATTTATGAAGTGAAATGGAGTAATCAACAAGACAGGAAGATGGATGGGGTTTTTTTACTTTCATATTTCTTTCTTTTCTTAGTTTTAATTTTTTTTCTGTATAGATTTTATGTTTTTATTCTCTAGATTTACGAACTGTTACAAAAAACAACATATCCATCTAGTATTATTGTTGATGTTAATATTCATTCATTTCTGACCAATCATTTTTAGCTTTCACCTTTGTTGAAATATGAAAATAAATATTTAACCTTCTCTCAGAGTCATAAGTAGATGGTATGCTAGTTAATATTGAATATATTGTCAATACTGTTTTCTGTTCAAAGAAAATTATCTAATTGTAGCAGACTATTTTGTTTACACATGCATATGAGATGTAGCAGCTGATACCATATTGAAATTCTAAATGTATAACTTTTCTGTATTCATTTCATTGATTGTTACAGGATTCAACTATGTATATATAGAATTCTTTAGTTCTAACTAACTCAACATAGTTGTAACTGACTCAACAGTTGGTTAGGCTTTGTTTGCGAGTTGGATTTTAGAGGGGAGGGGAAGGAAAGGAAAGGCTTATGGAGTGTAAACCCTTATTTGCGAGTTTTAAAAAAACAAGGGAAAGGTTTTGGGGGGTTTTGAAGGGCTTCATTTGTCCAATTTTAAAGTTCCCCCAAATTGGGGGGTTTTGGGGGATTAACCATACAAATTGACAATTTTGCCCTCTTAATAATTCAAAATTCCAATTTCAAACATTACTAAAATTATTACAATCTTTTTTAAGAACAATTTATTCAAAACAACTTATCTATACAAAACATCTTTTTACGACCTCATTTTCAAAAACCGTTTATTCAAAACAACTTATTTATACAAAACTGCTTATTACGACCTCATTTTCAAAAACTGCTTATTCAAAACAACTTATTTATAATAAACAGCTTATTACGACCTCATTTTCAAAAACCGCTTATTCAAAACAACTTATCTATACAAAACAGCTTATTACGACCTCATTTTCAAAAACAGCTTATTCAAAACAACTTATGTATGCAAAACAGCTTAATACGATCTCTTTTTCAAAAACAGCTTATTCAAAACAAATTATGTATGCAAAACAGCTTAATATGATCTCTTTTTCAAAAACAGCTTATTCAAAACAACTTATTTATACAAAACAGCTTATTACGACCTCATTTTCAAAAACAGCTTATTCAAAACAGCTTATGTATGCAAAACAGCTTAATATGATCTCTTTTTCAAAAACAGCTTATTCAAAACAGCTTATTTATACAAAACAGCTTATTACGACCTCATTTTCAAAAACAGCTTATTCAAAACAACTTATGTATGCAAAACAGCTTAATATGATCTCTTTTTCAAAAACAGCTTATTCAAAACAGCTTATTTATACAAAACAGCTTATTACGACCTCATTTTCAAAAACAGCTTATTCAAAACAACTTATGTATGCAAAACAGCTTAATATGATCTCTTTTTCAAAAACAGCTTATTCAAAACAGCTTATTTATACAAAACAGCTTATTACGACCTCATTTTCAAAAACAGCTTATTCAAAACAACTTATTTATGCAAAACAGCTTAATACGATATCTTTTTCAAAAACAGCTTATTAAAAACAGCTTATTACGACCTCATTTTCAAAAACCTCTTATTAAAAACAACTTATTTATACAAAACAACTTATTACGACCTCATTTTCAAAAACAGCTTATTTATGCAAAACAGCTTAATACGATATCTTTTTCAAAAACAGCTCATTCAAAACAGCTTATTTATACAAAACAGCTTATTACGACCTCATTTTTTAAAAGCCGCATATTTAAAACAACTTATTTATACAAAACAGCTTATTACGACCTCATTTTTTAAAAACCACTTATTCAAAACAACTTATTTATACAAAACAGCTTATTACGACCTCATTTTCAAAAATCGCTTATTCAAAACAACTTATTTATGCAAAACATCTTAATATGATCTCTTTTTCAAAACAGCTTGTTACGACCTCATTTTCAAAAACCGCTTATTCAAAACACCTTATTTATAAAAAACAACTTATTACAACCTCATTTTTAAAAACAACTTATTTAAGCAAAACTGCATAATACGATCTCTTTTTCAAAAACAGCTTATTCAAAACAACTTATTTATAAAAAAAACAACTTATTATGACCTTGTTTTCAAAAACCGCTTATTCAAAACAACTTATTTATACAACACAGCTTATTACGAACTCCTTTTCAAAAAATCGCTTATTCAAAACAACTTATTTATACAACACAACTTATTACGATCTCCCTTTGGATAAATAAGTTGTTTTGAATAAGAGGTTTTTGAAAATGAGGTCATAATAAGCAGTTTTATATAAATAAGTTGTTGTGAATAAGCGATTTTTGAAAATGATGTCGTAATAAGCTGTTGTGATTAAATAAGTTGTTTTGAATAAGAGGTTTTTAAAAATGAGGTCGTATGAAGCTGTTTTATATAAATAAGCTGTTTTTGAAAATGAGGTCTTAATAAGCTGTTTTGTATAAATAAGTTGTTTTGAATAAGCGGTTCTTGAAAAAAAAAGTCGGAATAAGCTGTTTTGTATAAATAAGCTATTTTGAATAAGTTGTTTTCGAAAAAGAGATCGTATTAAGCTGTTTCGCATAAATAAGCTGTTTTGAATAAGCTGTTTTTTGAAAAAGAGGTCGTAATAAGCTGTTTTGTATAAATAAGTTGTTTTGAAAATGAGGTCGTAATAAGCTGTTTTAAATAAGCTGTTTTTTTTCAAAATGAGGTCATATTAAGCCTGTTTTGTATAATTAAGTTGTTTTGAATAAGCAGTTTTTGAAAATGAGGTCGTAATATGCTGTTTTGTTTAAATAAGCTGTTTTGAATAAGCTGTTTTTGAAAAAGAGATCGTATTAAGCTGTTTTGCATAAATAAGCTGTTTTGAATAAGTTGTTTTTGAAAATGAGATTGTAATAAGTTGTTTTGTATAAATAAGCTGTTTTGAACAAGTTGTTTTTTGAAAAGAGGTCGTAATAAGCTGTTTTGTATACATAAGTTGTTTTAGATAAGTTGTTTTTGAATAAGAGATCGTATTAAGATGTTTTATTTTAAAAGAGGTCATAATAAGTTGTTTTGAATAAGTTGTTTTTTTAAAAAATATCGTAAATATTCGTTTTTCATAAGATAAGCTGTTTTTTAAAAAGAGGTCGTAATAAGTTTTTTTTGTATAAATAAGTTGTTTTTAAAAAGTGTTTGTAATAAGTTTTTTTTTTTTTTTTTATAAATAAGTTGTTTTTTAAAAATAGATCGTGATAATTTGTTTTTCATGAGATAAATTGTTTTGAATAAATTAGAAGTTAAATTACGAAGTATAACAATGTATTGATTTTAAGAGGAAAAAGGGTAAAATAGTAAAATTATAACATAAGCCCTCAATTTCCTTTCCTTATTGGCTTTTTAACCCCCAAACAAGGGGAAGGTTTTCCCTCCTTTCTCCCTTCCCTCCCTTTCCTTCCCTTCCCCTCCTTAACCTTTCCTTTCCTTCCCCTCAAAACTTGCAAACAAAGCCTTAATCACTAAGAAGCTAAGCTTTCTACATTACTCTAACAAAGTTTGAACTTGAAAAACAGTGTTCTGTTGGCTGTAATCAGACATTGTTACTATTCTCTGGTTGCTTTAATAAATTTATGTTGCTTGCCTATTTACTTTCCTACCTTTAAACACAAAGCTCTCATTTCCGCAAAAACGTCACTATTTTCAAAAGACAGCGACATTCAGATATACTTCTATGAATTGTGTCTCTTCTTGAAGGTTCATATAAGCAATTAAGGCTTTGTTTGCGAGTTTTGAGGGGAAGGAAAGGAAAGGCTAAGGAGGGGAAGGGAAGGAAAGGGAGGGAAGGGAGAAAGGAGGGAAAACCTTCCCCTTGTTTGGGAGTTAAAAAGCCAACAAGGAAAGGAGATGAAGGGCTTATGTTATAATTTTACTATTTTACCCTTTTTCCTCTTAAAATCAATACATTCTTATACTTTGTAATTTAACTTCTAATTTATTCAAAACAACTTATCGCATGAAAAACAAATTATTAAGATCTATTTTAAAAAACAACTTATTTATAAAAAAAAATAAAAAATTATTACAATCACTTATACAAAACAACTTATTACGACCTCTTTTTAAAAAATAGCTTATCTTATGAAAAACAAATTATTACGATCTTTTTTTAAAATACAACTTATTCAAAATAGCTTATTTATACAAAACAACTTATTATGACCTCTTTTCAGAAAAACAGCTTAATACAATCTCTTTTTCAAAAACAACTTATCGAAAATAGTTTATCTATAAAAAACAGCTTATTACGACCTCTTTTCAAAAAACAACTTGTTCAAAACAGCTTATTTATACAAAACAACTTATTCAAAACAGCTTATTTCTGCAAAACAGCTTAATACGATCTCTTTTTCAAAAACAGCTTATTCAAAACAGCTTATTTATACAAAATAGCTTATTACGACCTCATTTTCAAAAACCGCTTATTCAAAACAACTTATTTATAAAAAAACAGCTTATTACGACATCATTTTCAAAAACAGCTTATTCAAAACAGCTTATTTATACAAAACAGCTTATTATGACCTCATTTTTTAAAATCGCTTATTCAAAACAACTTATTTATACAAAACAGCTTAATATGACCTCATTTTCAAAAAAAGCTTATTCAAAACAACTTATTATGCAAAACAGCTTAATACAATCTCTTTTACTAAAACAGCTTATTCAAAACAGCTTATTTATATAAAACAGCTTATTACGACCTCATTTTCAAAAACCGCATAATCAAAACAACTTATTTATACAAAACAGCTTATTACGACCTCTTTTTCAAAAACAGCTTATTTATACAAAACAGCTTAATACGATCTCTTTTTCAAAAACAGCTTATTCAAAACAGCTTATTTATACAAAATAGCTTAATACGACATCATTTTCAAAAACCGCTTATTCAAAACAACTTATTTATACAAAACAGCTTATTACGACCTCATTTTCAAAAATCGCTTATTCAAAACAACTTATTTATACAAAACTGTTTATAACGACCTCATTTCAAAATCTTCAAAATCCTCTTATTCAAAACAATTCATTTATGCAAAACAACTTATTATGTCCTCTTTTCAAAAAATAACTTATTCAAAACAGCTTATTTATGCAAAACCGCTTATTACGATCTCTTTTTTAAAAACAACTTATTCAAAAAAACTTATTTATGCAAAACAACATATTATGATCTCTTTTTCAAAAACAACTTATTCAAAACAACTTATTTATCCAAAACTTTTTTTGTAAAAATAAGTTATTTTGAATAAGCTGTTTTTTTAAAAAGGGGTCGTAATAAGTTGTTTTGCATTAATAAGTTGTTTTGAATAAGCTGTTTTTTGAAAATAGGTGATAATAAGCTGTTTTGGATAAATAAGCTGTTTAGAATAAGTTGTTTTTGAAAAATAGATTGTATTAAGCGATTTTTGACTAAGCAGTTTTTGAAAATGAGGTCATAATAAGCAGTTTTGTATAAATAAGTTGTTTTGAATAAGCGGAGTTTGAAAATGAGGTCGTAATAAGCTGTTTTATATAAATAAGCTGTTTTTGAAAGAAAAAAAATCGTATTAAGCTGTTTTGCATAGATAAGTTGTTTTGAATAAGCTATTTTTTTAAATGAAGTCATATTAAGCAGTTTTGTATAAATAAGTTGTTTTAAATAAGCGATTTTTGAAATTGAGGTCGTAATAAGCTGTTTTGTATAAATAAGCTGTTTTTGAAAAAGAGATCGTATTAAGCTGTTTTGCATAAATAAGTTGTTTTGAATAAGCCGTTTTTGAAAATGAGGTCGTATTAAGCTGTTTTGCATAAATAAGTTGTTTTGAATAAGCTGTTTTTGAAAAAGAGGTCGTAATAAGCTGTTTTGTATAAATAAGTTGTTTTGAGTAAGCGATTTTTGAAAATGAGGTTGTAATAAGCTGTTTTGCATAAATAAGCTGTTTTGAATAAGCTGTTTTTGTAAATGAGGTCGTAATAAGCTGTTTTGTATAAATAAGCTGTTTTTGAAAAAGAGATCGTATTAAGCTGTTTTGCATAAATAAGCTGTTTTGAATAAGCTGTATTTGAAAATGAGGTCTATTAAGGTGTTTTGCATAAATAAGTTGTTTTGAATAAGCTGTTTTTGTAAATGAGGTCGTAATAAGCTGTTTTGTATAAATAAGTTGTTTTGAATAAGCTGTTTTTGAAAAAGAGATCGTATTAAGCTGTTTTGCATAAATAAGTTGTTTTGAATATGTTGTTTTTGAAAAAGAGGTCGTAATAAGCTGTTTTGTATAAATAAGCTGTTTTGAATAAGCTGTTTTTGAAAAAGAGATCGTATTAAGCTGTTTTGCGTAAATAAGCTGTTTTTGGAAAAGAGATCGTAATAAGCTGTTTTGTATAAATAAGTTGTTTCGAATAAGCGGTTTTTGAAAATGAGGTCGTAATAAGCTGTTTTATATAAATAAGCAGTTTTGAATAAGCCGTTTTTGAAAAAGAGATCGTATTAAGATGTTTTGCATAAATAAGTTGTTTTGAATAAGCTGTTTTTGAAAATGAGGTCCTATTAAGCTGTTTTGTATAAATAAGTTGTTTGGAATAAGTTGTTTCTAAAAAAGATTGTAATAATTTTAGTAAGGTCTAAAATTGAAATTTTGAATTATTAAGAGGGCAAAATTGTCAATTTGTATGTTTAACCCCCCAAAACCCTCCAATTTGGGGGAACTTTAAAATTGGACAAATTAAACCCTTCAAAACCCCCCAAAACCTTTCCCTTGTTTTTTTAAAACTTGCAAACAAGGGTTACCACTCCATAAGCTTTTCCTTCCCTTCCCCTCCCCTCCAAAATTCAACTCCCAAACAAAGCCTAAAGGACCTCAGCAATTAAAAGACTTTTATATCAATAGGTAGAATAAATAAAAATTGAAAACGAAGAATCCCATGAGATGGTTTTAAACACCATAGAAACATATATCACAAACACCATGACTTGATCAACATAAAACACAGTACGTTGTGCATTAATTTCACTATTTAAAAGAAAATTTACTAATGTTCGACAACTATAAACAGATTGGTGAATATCGTGCACCTGGAAAAAATAACATCTCATCTCAGCCGTCAATCAGGAAATTGTGACAGAAGGGATATGAGAAATTGTATGCCAACGCTTGCCTTGCTCCTTTTGGTACAACTGCTTAATTAATGGACAATCATGAATGGACAAAGTAGAAAGGGAACTGGGTAGACCCTCCTCTGGCAAGCTCTCAAGACAAGGGCAATCTTCAATATATAGAGATTCAAGTGAAGTGAGGTGGAGAAGACCCTTGTAGTTTATTTTTCTTAGGTTTGAACAATTTGTCAACTCAAGAGAGTTAATAGTTGATGGCAGCATACTCTCTTCTGGAAAGGACTCAAAGATTTCAAAATCATCACTAAGACTGAATTGTTTCAGAGATTTGAGTTTGAACAAACCCCACTCCTCTATTGTAGCCATCAAATTACGGCATCTTTCTATTCGGAGGCTGCTTAGGTTGGAAGGCAACTGCCTCTAAAAAAACGATTCCAGCCACGGACAATTGTACAACACGAGAGAATTAAGATTGGTGAACAAATGTAGTGCAAAAGGCAAGGAAGAAGAGTGCTGTGCTCCCCGATTTTCGGATATCAAACCATTGATTGATTTGAATCGTCAATCTTTGAACTCTCAATTTTTATTCGTGGGAAGGGAAAAAATGAGTAAAAACCCTTATCGAGACTTTGGATTCGGGGGTTGGTTTCGAATAGGGAAGGTGTTAAGCACCCTAAACGACTTCGGTACTCCGAAGGAACCGCTTACCTAGATTATCTTGTGCTAAATTCATTTGGCTTACTTGAAAAATTATTACCTAAAAATCTAAGTGAAAGAATGGAGGGAGAAGGAGTATGTTTTTGGTTATTTTTATTTGATTTGGAAGGACAAGTCCTCTGCCTACGTACCCTTTTTGGGAAAGGGATCAAAACCGACGTAGTTCCACTAAAAAATATTCTTTGGTGGGTTAGGTTGATTTTAAGATTTTTGAAAATGGTTTTAAGAAGAGAAAGAGACCTCAAGGCATGAGATAAAAGAAATGAGTGAGGTTGATTGATTTTAAATTTTGAAAATGATTGAAGTTGAATTAAAATTGATTGAGAGTTTAATTAAAAATGTTATTAAGAAAATGATTTTGAAGTTTTGCATATTTGATTTTTTTGAGAAAAATGATTTTTTCTAAACTAACGTAACGTCGTAAAAACGAGCGGAAAGCGGTAAATAAATTGTGGTAGTGTCGGTGCAATTGTCGGTGCTTGTGTTACCTACATTATTACATCAATTCCTAAATACAACCCTAAGGCCTTTATGCCAAAATAAAATGCAAGAAATAAAATTACATCAATTCCCTATTTATACACACTACGTCAATGACAAAATAAAATGATAAGAAAATTAAATGTGAATGCTATGATTCAAGACAAAAATTAAATTGTTAGTAAGCATAACAAATATTATGATGCATGAGATATAAGAAATAATAAGCAAGGAATTAAGACAAGCAACAATTAAAATCATCATATAAGAAATAAACAAAAAATTTTAAAAGTAAACAAATAGGATGAATTTTTAAAATTAGAGAAAATTAAAATGATGAGAACAATATTTTGGAATTTTTCTAAACACAAAAATGTCAAAAAAAAGTGTAAAAACAGTATTTAAAAATAAAGAACAATTAAAAAAGAAATTGGCTCAGCAGGATACAATCTGGACCGTTGGATGAATCCAGAGGTCCAGATCTAAATCCCAATATCTCATCACAGCCACTGGATCCAAGATCCAAGGGTTAAACAAAACTGAACACAGAAAAGAACATGCGCGTGATCTTAGCAGAATCATCACTGACCGTCAGATACGAGATCTAAACAGTCTAGATCCGAAGATGTACAAGTATTACCATGGATTACACACACAGGACCGTTAGATTAAAAGAGGAGGAAAGATCTAAGGGTTTAGAAAGAAAGGAAGGAAGAGCCAGATGAACCGGTCCGGTTCAGATGAACCAGACCGGTTCGCATGTGCTTATAAAAAGAAATTTGAACCGGTTTTCCTTCATTTCTTCCTTTCTCCCTCTCTCTAAACAAACTTAGTGAGAGAAGGTCTGCAAGTGCAGCCTTCTTCTCCGACGAGCTACTTGAAAGCCGGCACGGCGGCTGCCAGCCCATCAGGGCGGCGCCACCACGCCGGAAAATCCAAACACCTCTGTTTTCAAAAAAAATGCAGATCTAGATATCCTTTTTTGTGTAGAGTCCGAATCTAAACCTAGTTTTCAAAAAGAAACAACAAACAAGAGTAGATCTAGCTTTTAAGATTCGAAAATTTTTTGTACATGAAAGAGAAAAGAGGAAAGGGAAGATAGTTACCCTAGTTGAAATGGAGAAATATGTTGTAGAAAGAGAAAGAAAGCTTCGTTTTCTTCTAGATCCGGAATACTTCACTTCATTTTCCTTCTCTTCTTCTTTGCTTGACTCGAAATTGTTGGTGTTGGTGATGAAGAATCACGTTTTGATTATGTAGATGAAAACCGATTCGGTTTTGGTGTTTTTGTGATGAGTTGAGTTGATTCTGTTAGTTTATGGTGATTATGTGATGATTTGAGTCGGTTTTATGAGTTTGTGGTGATTATATTCATTTTTGGAAAGGGTCAAGGTTCATGTGTTCTTGAGATTGTTCATAATTTTTGTGATTTTTTTTTGTGTTTGATCTGTATTTGGTATGAGAGAGAAAGGATTAGGGTTTGTATTGATTGGACTAATTTGACTCTGACGCAGCTACAGTGAATTTTCGGACCCTCTTCCCAATGATTGGACAGTGTATTTATAGTGACAAAATAGGGTTGGCTCTGGTACATATCAAAGACCAAAATACCCCTGTGGGAGACTTGGGGATAAAGACTTAACAAATAAAAATAATAAGAAAAAAAAGAAAAGAAAAGAGGAAAGAAGAAAGAAAGTTACGTGAGTGACTTTCCTTTCTTTGTTTTTTTTTTTAAAAAAAAAAATTAATAAAATAAAATAATAATAAACAAAAAAAAGAAAAATAAAAAATGACAAATAAAATAAAAATAAAATATTAATTAATAAATAAAAAAAAATCCCTTCGAAATCTGACATGAGGTACTTCAAAGTATCCTCTCTGCCGAAATTTTGTCTGAAATGATTAAAAAAACGCGACTTTTAAAATACAATTAGATCTTTTAAAATGACTTGACTGTTATGACTAAAACTTTTAAATATAAAATGCGTCTAAAAGTTATAAAAAAAACAGATGAAGTGATTTTAACTGTTGTAAAAAGCGAGCAGAGACTTAAATGCAAGATGACAGTTTTTTTTTAATAATTAAAGACGACACAAAAACGAGTTTTAAATGGTAAAAGAAACGGATAAAAGATTTCAAACGGGTCAAATTTGGGGTATGACAAGTGCCAACCTGTTATAGTTAAAGTGCGAAGGGAATTACAACTACACATATCCAAAGAGGACCATTCTAGATTTGGACCAAAGAAGTCTTCAACTTCCAGTTCTTCAAGAAAGGGACTACTAACTAGAATTTTCTCTAGGGTGATTTCAATGACATGAGTTCCACAAAGGATGGCCCTTTTCAAGCTTGATGGCAATTCATTTATAAAAATGCCATCACATCTCTTTAGTTCTATATCACTGATATTAGCAGCATTAGGAATTGAAGCCTCCAACTCTTGGCAATCAATAATCTCCAACTTTTGCAAACAAGGAACGTGCTGAGGCAGAGCACTCTTCAACTTGGGACAATGCGTTATACAAAGCTCTTGAAGCAATGGGAAACCTTCAAGACATAACCATTCCTTCCATTCAGACATATGCTCAACCCGCAAAGTTTCAAGGGATCTAAATGGAACATTTGATGGATTATAGCCGCAAAACTCTGAACCAATGATCTCTATTCCATGACAGCCAGAAATGGAAAGCTTCTCGAGAGAAGGCAACTGCCCAAGTGGTGGCAACTGGGAACAGAGTTTACATCCCAACAATTCAAGAGATACTAAATTGGGTAGATGATGATCCCCAAGCCAATTTGGAAAGCTACTACCTCTGTAGTCATTGATGGTGAGTCTCATGAGGTGTCTATTTGGTTGAAGAGCTTCCAAGACCGAGACACGTGCTTCAGTTACTAAGCCATCCATTTCTCTCCATTCATCATACGACAAACTTAATTCTTCTAAATGTTTCTTATCTTTCAAATTTGCTGCCATAGCATCTGCTGGATGAGCCACATTTTTCAATCCTGAAATTTGAAGCCTTCCTTTAAGGTGGTTGAGTTCTGCCAACTGCTTAATATCATATCCATGTTGCTCTCCCACAACAAAATCAGTCAGCATCTCAAGATTGATTAATTCACTTATCTCCTTTGGCATCTTCTTAATATGCGTGCCTTTCAAATTAAGATGACGTAAATTGATGAGTTTGCAAAAATTTGGCGGGAGCTCAAGTAGTTTAAAACATTCTTTCAGCAAGAGCGTATGCAAATTATACAACATACAAATGGAATCAGGTAAGCTTGTAATCTCGGTGTAAGAAAGGTCTAGATAGCGCAGAAGCTTTAAGTTTCTTATCTCATCAGCTAGCTCTGAGAGATTGCAACCTTTGAAAGATAACATCCGTAAATATTGTAGTCTTGAATACAAATTATACTGCACATTGGTGGATATCTTAAAGCGTTTATCACCATAGCCTTGTGCTTCTACCATCAGACTCCGTAGTCCTTTAATGTTATGAATCTGCTTTAGTTTTCTATCACCATCTTCCAAATCAAGGCAGCACCAAATGTGACGTGTCCTTTGAGGGATATATTGCACTTTCACACCCTCTATTCGTAAGCAGAATTCCCCTGACATTGATGTCGCTAAATCATGGACAAGATCATGCATGATGAAATAGTACTTACCAGCCCAGAATGGCACAATTGCTGATTGTTGGAAAAACGAAATTGACACTAGATCATTGAAGAATTTATTACCCAACTCTTCTTCATTTTTGGCTATTCCCTTTAGCAAACCTTGTGCCATCCAAAGCTTGATTAATCCATCCTTTTCAAACTCATAACCCTTGGGAAATATAGAACAATATGCAAAACAATGCTTCAGATTGGAAGGTAGGCTAAGGTAACTCATTCTCAGAATGGAAAAAATGCTGTTGCTGTCACCTTCGGAGAAATGCCACAAATCAGTCTCCAATATCTTAACCCATTTAATTTCAGAGAATTTTCTTTGCAAGAGAATCCCCAATGTTTTCAGAGCTAAAGGCAAACCCCCACATTTTTCTACTATTCTCATACCGATGGATTCAAGATTTGGATATTCAAACATATTCCTGCCTTCAAAAGCATGTCTCACAAATAAACTCCAAGAGTCACTCTCCTCCAATTGCCTTAAATGAATTATCCGGTTGGATCTCATGACTGATGCTACTTCATTATCATGTGTCGTCACGATAATCTTACCTCGAAAAGTAAAATGTAGTAAATACTCCAACATATTCCTATCTTTGATCCAGGCATCATCTAGAACAAGTAAATAATTATCCCGTGCTACCAAGTGTTGGAGTTGAATATTAATTATTTCTTTGTTGAGATGAAGACGACCAAAAGATTCTGGAACATAGACCCAAGCTTTAAATTCAAACTGCTCCTGTATCCTATGGTCATTGTAAACAAGCTGAGCAAGGGCTGTCTTACCCATCCCCATCAGACCCACTATACTGATTATGGGTACCCGGTTGACACCATCCCTGTCTGAAAGTATAAAATCGATTATTTCCTCTTTCTCATGCTCTCTACCAAGTATCAGAGATTCATCAACCAAAGATACAGTTGGAAACGGGCGGGTGACTCCACCAAACTCTAGCCTGGGATTAGCTGCTACTTCAAATCCCAGTTCATACTTTAGATCTGCAAGAAACACTAGCCTCTCCAGCGAAGCTTTAATTCTAGATTCAAATCGATTAATAAAAGCAGAAAGAAAACGACTTATCTTCCCCTTTCGTTGTGCGTCAGTAACAATCACATCCAATAGTTGCTCTAATTCGTATACCTCATTACTGACATCATCAAGCCAATTCTCCACGCGTTGATTTTGGTACTGCTTAGTCTCTGCGTCATCCAGCAAATAATTGATAGACTTCAGTGTGATTTCAAGTTTTTTCACCAGCCCTTCATGGAAATAGTCTCTGAAATATGTTGAAGTTAATTTCTCACAAATCAATTGAATGATAGGGGAAAGAAATGCCTGACCAACATCAACCTCTGCCATGATATAATAGATATTGAACAAAAACAAAATGATCTGAGCAAGCGTGTTTCACAACTCTGGGATGCAGGCTATATGCAAGAAGATCAGTTTGGTCAACGAATCCCCACACCTACCATATTACCATCATGTTTGTTTGTTTATTCATTGATTTGTTTATTGTTACGATACCAACCACCTCAAAATTCACTTGTTTCAAGAATTTCTTTTTTATTTTTTAAAGGAGGGAATATTTTGTTATTCGCTACATTTTAAACGAGTAAATAGTCAATATCCTTTCTGAAATTGTAAGTTTCGTCAATTACCTTCAAAATTAATAAAACTTCAATTACCCCCTGAAATTGCATAACGTTAATCAATTGACCCCTACATCAAATTTTTCTGTTAACTGTTTACGGTTATGATCAAATATCACCCATGAAATTTTGCACTTATGTGCAAAATGCCCCCTAAACTTAAAAATTTAGATTTTTTTTCTTACCAAAAATCATACATTTAGTTCTTCAAGTAGTATATTGTACCTATTGTCATAAAAATTATATTCACAAGAAAATGAATGAATATATGCCAAGAAATCATGGTTTTGTCATGTGCAGCCTTTTCATTCATATTTCATATTTATAAACAAGTCTTGTTTCTTCTTCCTTCTGCAGATATTAACATATGGACACACAATTATCAAAGACTTGTGTACTTTATGAATGCATACTTTAACATAATTACCAACTTGTGTAAAAAAAAGTCTTCTATATATGTATATATTTAAAACACATGAGAGTAACATACATCCCATAAAGATTTATATGACAAATAGCTGCATAAACATACATTCCATACATATTTATATGATCAATAATTGTTTATTTGTTTGCCTTTAATATCTTTTGAGTCAAGGATAAAAAAAAATATAAATTTTCAAATTTAGGGGGCATTTTGCACATAAATGCCAAATTTCAGGGGGTATTTGATCATAACCGTAAACAGTTAACAGAAAAATTTGACGGAGGGACTAAATTGATTAACGTTATCCAATTTCAGGGGGGTAATTGACGAAACCTACAATTTTATGGGAGAAATTGACTATTTACTCCATTTTAAATTGATAAACTTCAGATAAATAACACAAAAAGTGGGAATAAGTTGGCCTACACTAGAAGTTGTTTCCCATCCTATGTCCTTCCTTGCGCGCCCTATTTTTTCCAAAATTACCTTCGAAAAATCATTATATATGTATGTATAAAAGGCAATTAACTTAACTATTATATCAAAAAATGATTTTATATATATATATATATATATATATATATATATCATTATACCAAAAAAGAGTTGAATATATATCATTACACATTTCACCTAATGATATACATTTCAACTACATTAATGATATATATCTAATCTATGGCGTCGAAAGATCGATGGAGCTATCGTCATTTTCAGCCTTCACACCAAGACTAGGACCAACTCTCTCATCGGGATCAAGATTTTCAATAATGTACTATTCTTCATCATCTTCTACCACCGCTTGACCCGCCTCTGACTTAGCTCATTATAATCTACCATCCGGCTGGCATATCTATCAGACCAGCTGTCTGCTTCCTCTCGATGGTGTTGTCTCCATAGTTTGCAAGTGGGAGGAATCGGACAATCATCCTTCAAATTCAATGCCATAAAATGATTGTCATTCACATATGCTAGACACATCAATGGAGTTATACTTGGCGGCGGCGGTGGACCACATAAAGGAAAATAGGTTGCCAAGCGCATTGGTTGAATTTCTATCCGATGAGGAAACCCATATCCGGCATTATCATCCATTTAACCCGTGGTGCATTGCCAATACCGGCGTAGGATAGAGCGTCTAAGATCTCTTTATACCGCCTATCATCATTAATCATCCTCCGATAGCGGGCATTTTCTACACCGATAAGCTCTTTGTAAAGTTGTACCGGACTGATGTGTGATCATCAGCAGTATTATCACAGAAGATGGGAATACTGTTAGCATTAATCTGATAATCTTCCAACTGATGTTTCATCCAAAGTAGTTGTGTACAACAACTTGCAGCTGAAATGTATTCTGCTTCTGCTGTAGACATAGCAATAGTTGCTTGTCTTTTGCGTGCCCAGGATATCAGATTCTCTCCCAGGAATTGACAATTTCCACTGGTTGATTTTCTTTCAATCCTGTCACCAGCATAATTAGCATCACAGAATCCAACCAACTTGTAATCTAGGGATTTCCTATACATGAGTCCAAGATTAGTTGTTCCTTTCAGATACCTGAAAATTCTCTTAACTGCAGTTAAATGAGATTCTCTAGGATCTGATTGAAATCTTGCACACAAGCATACACAGAATAAAATATCAGGTTTGGATGCAGTGAGGTATAACAGAGAACCAATCATACCTCTGTATAACTTCTGGTCTACTATAGTTCCAGTATCTTCTTTGCTTAAGGTGCAGGTTGGATGCATTGGAGTGTTCATCACTTTACAATCTTCTAGCTTGAACTTCTTCAGAATCTCCTTTGTATATTTTGTTTGATGAACATATACTCCTTCTTTGTTTTGGTTGATTTGAATTCCAAGAAAGAACTTCAATTCTCCCATCATGCTCATTTCAAATTCATCCTGCATTAACTTAGAAAATTCTTTGCAAATAGATGCATTAGTAGAACCAAATATTATATCATCAACATATATTTGCACAATCAGAATGTCTTTCTTAAGGGTCTTTCTGAATAGTGTTTTGTCAACTTGACCTCTCTCAAAATCATTTTTAATCAAGAAATTACTTAGTCTATCATACCAAGCTCTGGGAGCTTGTTTCAAGCCATATAGTGATTTCTTAAGTTTATAAACATGGTCAGGATGCTTAAGATCCTCAAACCCAGGAGATTGTTTGACATACACTTCTTCTTCAATGACACCATTAAGAAAAGCACTCTTGACATCCATTTGATATAATATTATGTCATGATTAACCGCATAGGATAGAAGTAACCTGATTGCTTCCAATCTTGCAACTGGAGAAAATGTTTCAGTGTAATCAATGCCTTCTTGTTGACTGTAACCTTGTGCAACAAGTTTAGCTTTGTTTCTGGTTACCTCTCCTTGTTCATTCAGCTTGTTTCTGAATACACATTTTGTTCCAATAATGTTCTTCTGATTAGGTTTGGGTACCAGATCCCACACATCATTCGTTTGGAACTGATTTAGCTCTTCTTGCATAGCTAAAATCCATCCATCATCTGAGAGAGCTTCTTCAACAGTTTTTGGCTCAATTATTGAAAGCAATCCTATCAAAGATTCTTCTTGTCTGAAATGAGATCTTGTTCTTCTAGGACTGTCTTTGCTTCCAATGATTAGCTCCTCAGGATGTGAAGATTTGTGCTTGAATTTTGGTTGAACCACATGCTGAGTGTTATCTTGAATGTTCTCAGAAGCATTTTCATTCTGTACTACTGGACTAGGTTCAGCTTCTGAAAAAGACCCAGCTTCTGGATTAGGTTCAGCTTCTGGACTTGATTCACCTTCTGAATTCTTTTCAGTATCAGAAGGTTGATCAGATTCTGATGCATCTTCAGAATCATTTGTACCTGCATTACTTTCACTTTGCTCTGGAGTTTTACTTACAGGCTCTCTATCATCAAATTTAACGTGCATAGATTCTTCAACACACTGTGTTTCTGAATTATACACCCTGTATGCCTTTGACCTTTCAGAGTAACCTAAAAAGATTCCTTTTTGAGCCTTGGCATCAAATTTCTTCAGATAGTCTTTAGTGTTTATAATGTAACAAGTACATCCAAACTGATGAAAGTAAGAGATATTGGGTCTTCTTCCTTTAAAGAGTTCATATGTAGTTTTCTCCAACATAGGTCTGATATAGATCCTATTTTGAATATAACATGAAGTATTAACTGCTTCTGCCCATAAATGTTTAGCTAAATTGTTTTCATGGATCATGGTTCTGACCATTTCTTGTAAAGTTCTGTTCTTTCTCTCTACAACCCCATTTTGTTATGGAGTTCTATGAGAAGAAAATTCATGGAGAATCCCATGTTTTTCACAAAAAGATTCAAATGGCTCGTTTTCAAATTCTCCACCATGATCACTTCTAACTTTCAAAATTTTCAATTCTTTTTCAGATTGTATTTGAGTGCAGAAGCTGCTAAACACTTCACATGCATAATCTTTACTTTTAATGAATTTTACCCAGGTCCATCTGCTGTAATCATCAACAATGACTAATCCATATTTACTTCCATATAAGGATGTAGTGTTAACTGGTCCAAAGAGATCAATATGAAGTAATTCTAAGGGTCTGGAGGTTGATACAATGTCTTTGGATTTGAAAGTACTTTTCACAATCTTCCCTTTCTGACATGCACCACAAAGTGCATCTGAATGATAATCAATGTTAGGCAAACCTTTGACAAGTTGTAACTTGCTAATTTTAGAAATTAATCTCCAATTAGCATGTCCCAACCTTCTATGCATACCCACTTTTTATCATTCATTAACAGAAGGCAAACTACCTTCTGATCAGCCAGATTAGTGAAATTAATCTTATAGACATTCTCAACTCTCTTTCCCTTAAATGTAATGGATTTGTCATCCTTGTTGACTAGTGTGCAGTTGGTCTTACTGAACATGACATCATACCCATTGTCACAAAATTGACTAATGCTCAATAGGTTATGCTTCAGACCACCTACAAGCCACACATTATTTATTGAAATTGAGGAATTACCAATAGTACTTGTACCAATGATTTTTCCAGTTTGGTTGCCACCAAACTTCACTTCTCCTCCATCTTTCATGGTAAGGGTAAGGAACAAAGCTTTCTCTCCTGTCATATGCCTTGAACTCCCGCTGTCTAGGTACCATGACCTTTGTTTCTCTCTTGCCCTTAGGCACACCTGCAATTTTAATAAATTCAGATTTAGGTACCCATATCTTCATGGGTCCTTTTGGGTTAGTTCTGGAGGTTTTACCTTTCCTCCCTTGTACCTTGGGCTGAGTGCTGAGTAGCTTCTGATCATTCAATATTTAGGTTTAACACCTTTAGGTATTGTTTTCTCAGAAGCAGTAACTGCTTTGTTCTTCTGATCCTTTGGCTTTAGGATTTTAGATTCTGGTTTAATCAGACTCTGAGGAACAGGTTCTGATCTTTTCAGAATTTTAATCTTTGGAGTCTTAGGATCAGATTTTGTCATAACCTTAGACTTGAGTTTTTCTGGCTTTGATGTAATCTTAGCCTTAGAACCAGAAGCTTTAGGTTCTGACTGAACAGCAGTTACAGCATCAGTACCTTCAGGCACAAAGGTGGATTTCAATCCATCCTTGATACAATCACAATAGCTCTTGAGACTATACTCTTTGGATTTCTCCTCAGAATATCCAATCCCTTTGCCATTGTTTTTGTATGTGCTGTAGATCATAGAAGCTACTTTGCTTCTGTCTATGCCAGCCATAATAAAATCATCCAACGCAATTTCATGTTTATTGCCAGAACCTTTATCACATTTTTCTTGTAGCTTCTGACAAAGAATCTTGAGTCTTTCTTCATATGTTGTTGATATGAAGTTAAACCCTTTGAGTTCTTCTTCAGAAGCTTTCAGTTCCAATAGAGTTGTTTCTTATTGTTTCATTAAATCAACATATTTTTCTTTTAAATCAGACAACTCATTGGTTCTGTGTTCAAATAGTGATAAGAGTTCTTTTAGAGAATCAACAAGTTCTTGTCTGGGAATTTTGGAATATACCTCATTTTCATCTTTTGAATCTGATTCAGCTTCTGATACTGCTTCTGATGATACTATTGCCACTAACCCCATGGCTGCTTTTGCATCATCATCTGCTTCTTCTTTATCAGAACCAGATCTTCCCAGGTCGCCATCAAGCTCTTTTTGATTTGTTTTCTGAATTTGCTAGAGCTGAAGCTTGGTTTCTTGGGTCTGCTCTTAGACTTCTCCTTCTGAAGATCAGGGCAATCAGCAATGAAATGACCAGGCTTCTTACAGTTGAAGCATCCCTTCTAATCTTCTTTCTTGGAGTTCTTATAGCCACCCCTTTTGCTCAAAAACTTCTTCTGCTTCCTTGCCAAATACTCAAGCTTGTTAGACAGCATAGCCATCTTCACAGAATGATCTTCATCATAATCTCCATCAGGTGATTCTTCTTCAGATTCACTGGCCTTGTAAGCTTTGGAAGATTTGGAAGACTTTCCTTTAGATGGTAGAGCAATAGATTTACTCTTCTTAGAGGACTCATGCTCATTCAGACTCATTTCATGTACCTTGAGGGATTTGACAAGATCTTCAACACTTAAAGTGTTTAGATCCTTAGCTTCCTCAATGGCAGTTACTTTGGGTCTCCATCTAGAAGGCAAGCTTCTCAGAATCTTGCTAACATGATCAGAAGTAACATAGCTCTTCTTTAGTATTTGCAGTCCAGATACTAAAGTTTGAAATCTTGAGTACATCTCCTCTATACTCTCATCATCCTTCATCTTGAACAGCTCATACTGATGAACTAGCATTAGAGCCTTTACTTCTCTAACCTTCTTTCTTCCTTCGTAGTTAGCACAGAGTGATGCAAACATTGCCTTAGCAGTGGATTTATCACTCATCTTCATATATTCAGTGTGAGGTATAGAAGCAACAATGATCCCTCTGATCTTGTGATGCTTTTTGTAAAGTTTCTTCTGAGCAGGAGTGTGGATCCTTCTGTCAATAACAACTCTTTCTTTATCCAAATCCAAATCATCAACTCCATCTTCAAGAATATCCCATAGTTCTTCATCCAATCCCATGATATAGCTGTACATATTGGTTTTCCACCATGAAAACTCTTCTGGATCTCCATTGAACTTTGGAGCTTTTACAGAATCTGATTTCCTTTCAGCAGTATCGTAGTCATGTTTGACACTATTGTATTTTGTAGATGTAGTTGATTCCTCTCCACCAGACATGTTTTTCTTGGATCTTGATCTGTCACACGGTTAAGTGCTATGATAACAGAGCAAGCTCTGATACCAAATGAAGGTGAAAAAAACACAAGAAGGGGGGGTTGAATTGTGTTTTCTTTTTCTCTAAAAATACTTCTTCTGATAATACTTCAAAAGCAGTTTTGGAATGCTTCTGATGTAATAACCAGAATCAGATATGCAGCGGAAAAGATCAAAGCAGAGAAAAGAAAAGCGAGACACAAGCAGTTATCCTGGTTCCTTCCACAAATCGGAAGTAGTCCAGTCCCCGTTGCACTTCCAAGGAGATTTCACTATAATCACAAAGATTACAAATGCTCAATACTCTCTAAGTATGAGACTTCTCAAAAATGCTCAAGCACACAGGCAAGAGTCTTCCAATGCTCAAGCACTAAGCAAGAGTCTTCTAATGCTCAAGCACGCAGGCAAGAGACTTCTGTTCAAACAAAAATACAGAGAAAATGTTTGACCTTAAACACTTGATATACAATCAGTGGTGTTCACAAATACAATGCAATAAAGACTCTAGACTTGTGAATTTCTAAGATGTATCAAATCAGTACAGAAATTCAATGTGCTTTGTAGAATCAAATTGACAAAGTTTTGACGCTTTTTAACTTGTATATCTCTATCTACAATCAACAAGTCTTCACTCCTTTATATAGAGGCGTGAAAGAGACGTTGAGATGATTAACACGTCTAAAGATTCGTTGAGTCCCTTTGATCATCCACTAGTAATCCTTTGCCTGATTTGGGTGTAGTCCTTTGAAGAATTAGCTTCAAATTCATTCCCATCTTGAAGGAACAATTCTGCAGGCATAGCTGTTGTCTTGTCTTGTAGCGTAGACAAAAACAGAGTAGTGAAGGTAGTGGTTGTACACTTGTACTTTGTCAACTCTGTTAACGCAGGACAAGTACTCAGTGTTCTTCAAATGACCGTTGATACCTCCCTTTCAATTCTTCGTTCTTCTTAGACGAGGTTGAAACGAGAAACAACTACTTTAAATCTTCAGTTTAAATTCACTGATTAATTGTACCTCCATAATCTTATTATCTTCACTTTCGATGACCATATTTTACAATGGGTTGTGGTTATAATGGCTGAAATTGTGTCGAACTTGGGAGGCATGTTAGGGTAGAAAACAATTAAGAATGAGCATAGAAGGGGAAAAAAGGTTGAAAGTGTGGCTGTTGAAGGAAATTTTATGGAATTTCAATTATATAAATAGCAATTATTATTTATTAATATCTTTTTGTGAAAATAGATTTTTTGGATTTTAAATAGCTAGTAATGATGGTTAACTGCTATGAGTGTTAGTGAGAAGATGAAATGCCAACAAAATGGTGTAGATGAAGAATTCTAAGGGGGTTAAAATATGTATGTGTCCTTCGTGGTATTTGGGATAGTGGTGTCACTGATGTCAGAACAGTCAATGGAAAACAGTAGGAAACATCTATCCTCAGAAAAATACATTGCATTTAGTTTGTCTTAAATAGTTGGATTTTGGATATTCAAACGGTTATATTTGGATTTTTAAATTTGTTCCGAAAATAAAATTTTTATATATCGAAATTGTTATTAGGTTAAGTCACTATTAGATGCTCTTTTTAAAATGTTTCGGGACACTGTCTAAAATTATGAAAGATAGACTATTAACCACATTATCTCCCGAATATATTAAGTTCAACTACAACTGTGCAATTAACTACTGCTATGTAGAAAACCTCTTGATTAACTACAAAGACCACTCATATATATAACACTCAAATCAATCAATTATATTGGTACTATAACTACTCAACTATGGTAATGTGACCACTCAAATGTGGTGTTATCACCATTCTAACTTTTAACATCTTCAAATGTAAATATGGCACTATGATCTGAAAATATTGTTTATTCCAAATTGACATAAAATATCAAAGGGACTATGCTAGACCATTCTTAATTTCGAAAGAACATTATATCGCAAAAAGTCGATGATATTGGGGGGGAGAGAAGAAAAATATTTGAAGTTTCAGAATACTTCTCGGTGCATCGAATGAACTAGGCGAGCTCTGCTTTTATAGGGAGAGTTCATGATTAATCTGGAGAAACTTCAGAATTAAGTAAACTTAAAAATTAAACAACTCACAGATCAGCGCAAGCACCAAACGAATCAGATAAGTTCAAAATGAAACAAAAAAAAAGTGGAACAAACTATTGGATATGAATGAAGGAAACATACGAAACTTAATTGGATTCGAAATCTTATCACAACCGACATAGATTAAAACTGTGGAAATTGATATCTATGAATCTATACTATATCTATACTATATATAAAGAAAATAACCCAGCTCTTTTGCGCTGACTTTTTTCTCTTTCCAAATATACCCTCAATTTTCAATACAATTAACACATATTACAAATAGATAAGAATAATTTTAAATATTAAAAAAAATGTAACACGCTATGAATATATATATATATATATATATATATATATATATATATATATATATATATATGTTTGGTTTTTCCCTTTTTCATTTAAAAAGTGTAACAATTAGATGTGTATATTTATACTTACTTTTTCATTATTCCAATTATACCTTTAAACAACTTTTTCTATAATAAAGATTGTTGGTGTCATTAAAAAATAATTAGATTATATTTTTTGGTTATATTGTTAATGTCATCGAAATAGATAATCATAGTTAATTTGATTTCTTATAACTTGAAAGCAACAAACATTTATATTTTTAGTGTTAACCAAAATCAAAGTTTTATAAAAAAAATACGGTTCATAATTTTCAAACGTTGGTGCAACAAAAAGAGCGGAAAGACAAGCACGTGAGTGCCCGTCTTTTCGCTTGTAAAAATAATAATTACTATTATTTTTTTTATCATTATCAGGTATTTAAAAATTGAATATCATAATTTAAAAACTACTAATGTATATGTTATATTTTATATGGGACCCTCACACTCTATTTTATTTTCAATTCACACCCACACTAGTTCGATGTCTATTTACTTTGTTTTTAATCTTTCAACCTTAATTTTATTTCAACTTCATACCAATGTTCCAACAATCCCCCCAATGAATTTCAAAAATAGTTTCAAAACTCCAATTAACAAGAGTTTCTCATGGAATTGAACTCAAACTCAGACATAGAACCTACACACAACCTTTTCGAGGTGTAATCATCAAAATCCCATAGGAACGACCTCGGTTCCACATTCTTATAGGTGAATCTATCAAGAGTATCATCTAGCTTTGAGCTCCAATCCATATAGAGTATGGATCTTCATTAAGAGATTTTGTCATCTCAACCTCATGTTGCTTTAAAATCATGGTTTCTTAGTTTTATTACAACATGTTCTATCACTACTCCATGACTTATTGTTACTCACTAAACCTATTTCTTGGGATCTCCAGTCATTCAGGTCGTCACTCGTGATCTTTATGCATTAGTCCATCCTATTGGATGTGTTTCAAATTCTCTTTCTAACTAATCCTTTCATCAAAGGAATTGCTATGTTTTTTTCATCAATATGTACACAGTTGATCTACTTTAACCGTTTCTTTAAAGAGCAGCTAGATTCTCTAATTGTCATGTGTTTGTTGTAACACCCCGTTTTCTCAACTTATAAATTTCATAAACAATCAGAGTAATGAAGGGATTTTAAGAGGGGTTTTTCAAAATTTTAATCCTCTTTACGGAAGAAATCCCATTGAAACGGATCTTGATTAAATCATTAATCACAAATCAAACAGAAACTTAAACATTTTAAGATTCATGTGTTTACCTCTTGAAGAGTAGAACCTTTGTAGAAGAAATATTTCTGATCACGAGCAAAGCAAAGCAGCGATGCCTCTACTCAGTCCACACGAACAAAACTTCTCCTGTAACGCCCACTTTCGTTTAATCGTTATTTAATCGAGTTTAGGTGATTATATTATATTTATATAATATATGTATGATTTTGATATGTTTTGATGATTTGTGGTGATTTTGGTGATTTGATCGATGACGTGTTAAGTTATGAGTATTGAAGGATTTGATTATGATATGGGAATTATTTCATTGTTAAATAAAATAAAGATTTGAAAAATATTTAGTTGAGGGCTGTTTTGATATTTTAGATAGTTTTGGGGGAGAAAGTGAGATAAGATAAGTTATTAGAAAGAGGTATAAATAGGAGAAGACCTAATATTTTAGAAACTCATTGTACGTGAAAACTTTTGGAAAAGGGAGAAAAAGCTTAGAAGGGAGAAGAGCATAGAGAGAGCTGCGATTTCTTCATAACCAGGTAAGGGTGAGACTAATAATTCAATAATGTTAATTACTGTAATTCTGATGATTAGTTGACCAAGTTAGGATTGATTTAGAGAAGTTTTGGAATTAGGTCAAAACCCTAAAAATTGATGATCAAACGGTAAAACTTGTTTAGATTGATGTAGAAACCGTTCTTTAACCTTAGAATATGTTTAGGATGAATTCTGGAATCAAAATTAGGCTTTGAACCATGTTGTGTGATGGATTTTTGAGAAAAACCCTAGTCTGCCCGTGCTTCTGTTCATCGCTCGCCACGGCGAGTGATGATCCTCGCCTCGCGAGTGATGAACTTCATCGCTCGCCACGCGAGCCCCTTCCCTTCGCCTCGCGAGTTGTTTGGTGCAACTCGCCATGGCGAGCAACCTTCCTCGCCTCGCGAGCTTAGGCAGAGTGCATGACATATTTCGTGTTTCGACCTTTTTAGTTGGACCTTGGATGCCTTTGAGTACCTGAACATGCCTAGTATTGATTAGGAATGAATGTAGGATCAGAGGGAACCCAGAACAAGCTTAGTTTGGAAGTTGAGTGGTGCTCGCCATGGCGAGTAAGAACTCTCGCCTCGCGAGTACAACCAGATTGTAGTTTCCTGAGTGTCTGTGCGATCTGTGTCGCACTCGTTGATCAAGAGTGAACCCCTAACTGGTAATGAGACCTAGTGATGACGTTTAATGCAGCCTGTAGAGTTGTTTAGGTTATATTGATATTAATTGAATATGAGTTAATGTATTGTATATTCATGCAAGATATGAAGGTTTGATAATAATGCAATTTATGTGCTATTGATATAATAATATCATCTTGATATGTGACTTGTTTATGCTGCTTCCGTTGTTTAACTAAGTGCATAAGTATATGATAAAGTTTAGCTCCAAATTATTGGATGCATGTTGATTACGTTGATTACGTGTTTTGTTGTTAAGAGTCCATGCATAGCATATCATTGAGCTTAGTCCTCACCACGAAAATTAGGAGCTTTGTCCTCCGCACGTTTTATAGGAGCTTTGTCCTCCGCACGATTAAAGTATATTAATACTTATGATGACGATTGGTACCACATGCATATACGGAGTCTAGGAGCATTGTCACATTGTCATGATTAAGATGCCTTGTTGATAATGAATGAATATGTGATTACGTGATAAGTGTTTATTGATTATGTTACGTTGTTCATAATGAATTGGATATATGATTGCGTGATAACTGTTTAGCATTTATGCAAAGTTAATAATGGAATGATTATGATGTAAATTATGATTCGCAATTACATTGATTAATGTTATTTTATTATGAAATCTCACCCCTTCTGCTTGAAAATGTTGCCCTTCGTATGGGTAACTTGCAGGTGATCGTGCTTAGTGTGCAGTTGCTTCTGTGAGTGGCTTTGCCTCACTGTGTCGTCTAGGTCGCTCTGATACGTAACGGGATGGGGTTAATGCTATAACATGCTTCATTCTTTTACGTGAACTGCCATGATAATTTATGCTTTGATAAACTCTTTTGAGATACTTGTTGGGCCTGCGTGCCAAAACGTTTATGATTTATGTTTATGATTTTCCGCTGCTATGTTAAAGATATTTGTGAAGGTTAAATTATCATTTAACTATTTTTGGATTACGTTTCTATGTGATATCCCGTTTATGGTTTTTACTCTGATAATTGCTTATGAAATTTGTATATTGGGAAAACGGGGTGTTACAATTGGTATCAGAGCAGGTTGATCTGTCCGGTCAATTAGAGAGTCGTGTCGAGTCTTAGTAATATTTATATTACTATCTTATGTTGTTGTTGCTACTTTTGTAGAATATCAGAAATGGCTGGAAGGAATGATGCTGCGTTAGCTGCTGCTCTACAAGCTGTTGCCCAAGCTGTGGGACAACAACCTAACGTGAATGCTGGTGCAAATGCTGAAGCTAGGATGTTGGAGACGTTCATGAAGAAGAACCCTCCGACTTTCAAAGGACGTTATGACCCTGATGGAGCCCAGACGTGGCTTAAGGAGATTGAGAGGATTTTCCGAGTTATGCAGTGCACTGAAGATCAGAAGGTGCGGTTTGGTACTCATCAGCTGGCCGAGGAAGCTGATGACTGGTGGGTTGCTATTCTGCCTACCCTCGAGCAGGAAGGAGCTGTGGTGACTTGGGCTGTTTTCAGGAGAGAGTTCCTGAGAAGATACTTTCCGGAAGATGTTCGCGGGAAGAAAGAGATCGAATTCCTTGAGCTGAAGCAAGGAAATATGTCCGTGACAGAGCATGCTGCCAAGTTCGTGGAGCTGTCTAAGTTCTATCCGCACTATACTGCAGAGAATGCTGAGTTCTCGAGATGCATCAAGTTCGAGAACGGTTTGAGGCCCGACATCAAGAGGGCGATTGGGTACCAACAGCTGAGAGTTTTTCAGGACTTGGTTAATAGCTGCAGGATCTACGAAGAGGACACGAAGGCTCACTACAAGGTAGTGAATGAGAGGAAGGGCAAGGGACAGCAGAGTCGTCCTAAGCCGTACAGTGCCCCCGCTGACAAAGGGAAACAGAAGATGGTCGATGTTAGGCGGCCTAAGAGGAAGGATGCTGCAGAGATTGTGTGCTTCAATTGTGGTGAGAAAGGCCACAAGAGCAACGCTTGTTCTGAGGAAATCAAGAAGTGTGTCCGGTGTGGTAAGAAGGGTCATGTGGTAGCTGATTGCAACCGTACAGACATTGTTTGCTTTAATTGCAACGGAGAGGGTCACATTAGTTCATAGTGTACTCAGCCTAAGAGGGCGCCGACTACTGGTAGAGTCTTTGCTTTGACTGGGACTCAGACAGAGAATGAGGATCGTTTGATCAGAGGTACTTGCTATATTAATAATACTCCTTTAGTTGCTATTATTGATACTGGTGCTACGCATTGTTTTATTGCTTTCGATTGTGTTTCTGCTTTGGGTCTTGATTTGTCTGATATGAATGGAGAGATGGTTGTCGAAACTCCAGCTAAGGGTTCGGTGACTACTTCTCTCGTATGTTTGAAATGTCCTTTGTCTATGTTTGGTCGTGATTTTGAAATGGATTTAGTTTGTCTACCTTTGAGTGGTATGGATGTGATTTTGGGTATGAACTGGTTAGAGTACAACCACGTTCTTATTAATTGTTTTAGCAAGTCAGTACATTTCTCTTCCGTCGAAGAGGAAAGTGGTGCAGAGTTTTTATCTACTAAGCAGCTGAAGCAACTGGAACGCGACGGTATCTTGATGTTTTCGTTAATGGCTACTTTATCTATTGAGAATCAAGCAGTGATTGACAGGTTACCGGTGGTGTGTGAATTTCCTGAAGTTTTTCCAGATGAGATTCCTGATGTGCCTCCAGAGAGAGAAGTTGAGTTTTCTATTGATCTTGTTCCTGGAACGAAGCCGGTCTCGATGGCACCTTATCGTATGTCTGCTTCTGAGTTATCTAAGTTGAAGAAAC
The DNA here is from genome assembly GCF_003473485.1 of Medicago truncatula. Classification (NCBI taxonomy): domain Eukaryota; kingdom Viridiplantae; phylum Streptophyta; class Magnoliopsida; order Fabales; family Fabaceae; genus Medicago; species Medicago truncatula. Next base: position 12,233,114 of record NC_053044.1, on the reverse strand, counting down.
AGTTGGAAGACTTGCTTGAGAAGAAGTTTGTTAGACCGAGTGTTTCACCTTGGGGAGCGCCGGTTTTGTTAGTAAAGAAGAAAGATGGTAGTATGCGGTTGTGTATTGATTATCGGCAGTTGAACAAGGTAACTATCAAGAATAGGTATCCACTTCCGAGAATTGATGATTTGATGGATCAACTAGTGGGTGCACGAGTTTTCAGCAAGATTGATTTGAGATCAGGTTATCACCAGATTAAAGTAAAAGATGAAGATATGCAGAAGACAGCTTTCAGAACGCGTTATGGTCACTATGAATATAAAGTTATGCCTTTTGGAGTTACCAATGCACCTGGAGTGTTTATGGAGTATATGAATCGCATCTTCCATGCATTTTTGGATCGGTTTGTGGTTGTGTTTATCGACGATATTTTGATCTACTCCAAGACTGAAGAAGAACATGCTGAGCATCTGAAGATTGTTTTGCAAGTGTTGAAAGAGAAGAAGCTTTATGCTAAATTGTCTAAGTGTGAATTCTGGTTGAAAGAAGTGAGTTTTCTAGGCCATGTTATTTCTGGTGATGGAATTGCAGTGGATCCGTCTAAAGTTGAAGCGGTATCACAGTGGGAGACTCCTAAGTCAGTTACTGAGATTAGAAGTTTCTTGGGTTTAGCTGGTTACTATAGAAGGTTTATTGAAGGATTTTCTAAGTTAGCTCTTCCGCTAACGCAGTTGACTTGTAAAGGTAAAACTTTTGTGTGGGACGTTCATTGTGAGAAAAGTTTCGGTGAATTGAAGAAGCGTTTGACGACTGCTCCAGTGTTAATTTTGCCGAAGTCAGATGAACCTTTTGTGGTTTATTGTGATGCGTCCAAGTTGGGTTTAGGAGGTGTACTTATGCAAGAAGGTAAGGTGGTAGCTTACGCTTCAAGACAGTTGAGAGTTCATGAGAAGAATTATCCTACGCATGATCTCGAGTTGGCGGCTGTAGTCTTTGTATTGAAGATATGGAGACATTACTTGTATGGTTCGAGATTTGAGGTGTTTAGTGATCACAAGAGTTTGAAGTATTTGTTCGATCAGAAGGAATTGAATATGAGACAGCGAAGATGGCTCGAATTGTTGAAGGATTATGACTTTGGTTTGAATTATCACCCAGGTAAAGCTAATGTTGTTGCAGATGCCTTGAGTAGGAAGACATTGCATATGTCCGCCATGATGGTCAGAGAGTTCGAATTGCTTGAACAGTTTAGAGATATGAGTTCGGTTTGCGAATGGTCACCTCAGAGTGTGAAACTGGGTATGCTGAAGGTTGATAGTGAATTTCTGAAAAGTATCAAGGAAGCACAGAAAGTTGATGTAAAGTTTGTGGACTTGTTGATTGCTAGAGATCAGACTGAAGACAGTGATTTTAAAATCGATGATCAAGGTGTGTTGAGATTCCGAGGAAGAATTTGTATCCCAGACAATGAAGAGATTAAGAAGATGATTCTTGAAGAGAGTCATAGAAGTAGCTTGAGTATTCACCCGGGAGCTACGAAGATGTATCATGATTTAAAGAAGATTTTCTGGTGGTCTGGTTTGAAACGAGATGTGGCACAGTTTGTGTATTCCTGTTTAGTTTGTCAGAAGTCGAAAGTTGAGCATCAGAAACCTGCTGGAATGATGGTACCTTTAGACGTGCCAGAATGGAAATGGGATAGTATATCGATGGATTTTGTGACGAGTTTGCCGAATACTCCTAGAGGGAATGACGCAATTTGGGTTATTGTTGATCGGTTGACGAAGTCAGCTCATTTTCTACCGATTAACATTAGTTTCCCTGTTGCCCAGTTGGCAGAGATTTATATCAAGGAGATTGTGAAGTTGCATGGTGTTCCTTCGAGCATCGTGTCAGATAGAGATCCAAGATTTACTTCTAGATTTTGGAAAAGTTTGCAAGAGGCCTTGGGTTCGAAGTTGAGATTGAGTTCGGCGTATCATCCACAGACAGATGGTCAGTCGGAGAGGACAATTCAGTCGCTAGAGGATTTGTTGAGAATTTGTGTTCTTGAACAAGGAGGAACTTGGGACAGTCATCTTCCGTTGATCGAGTTCACATATAATAATAGTTACCATTCTAGTATTGGAATGGCACCGTTCGAGGCCTTGTATGGTCGGAGATGCAGGACTCCGTTGTGTTGGTTTGAATCAGGAGAAAGAGTGGTCTTAGGACCAGAGATTGTTCAGCAAACTACTGAGAAAGTTCAGATGATCCAAGAGAAAATGAAGGCGTCGCAGAATCGACAAAAGAGTTATCATGATAAGCGTAGAAAAGATCTTGAATTTCAGGAAGGAGACCACGTGTTTTTGAGAGTCACTCCTATGACTGGTGTAGGACGTGCTTTGAAGTCAAAGAAGTTGACCCCGAAGTTCATTGGTCCGTATCAGATATTGGAAAGAGTTGGAACGGTGGCTTACCGAGTGGGTTTACCACCGCATCTTGCGAATTTGCACAACGTTTTCCATGTGTCGCAACTTCGAAAGTATGTTCCGGATCCATCTCATGTAATCCAAAGCGACGATGTGCAAATTAGAGACAACCTTACGGTAGAGACTTTACCGTTGAGGATTGATGATCGTAAAGTGAAGACGTTGAGAGGCAAGGAGATACCTCTCGTGAGAGTCGTTTGGTCGGGAGCGACTGGTGAAAGCTTGACGTGGGAGCTTGAGAGTAAGATGCTGGAGTCTTACCCAGAGTTGTTTGCTTGAGGTAAATTTTCGAGGACGAAAATCTTTTAAGTGGGGGAGAGTTGTAACGCCCACTTTCGTTTAATCGTTATTTAATCGAGTTTAGGTGATTATATTATATTTATATAATATATGTATGATTTTGATATGTTTTGATGATTTGTGGTGATTTTGGTGATTTGATCGATGACGTGTTAAGTTATGAGTATTGAAGGATTTGATTATGATATGGGAATTATTTCATTGTTAAATAAAATAAAGATTTGAAAAATATTTAGTTGAGGGCTGTTTTGATATTTTAGATAGTTTTGGGGGAGAAAGTGAGATAAGATAAGTTATTAGAAAGAGGTATAAATAGGAGAAGACCTAATATTTTAGAAACTCATTGTACGTGAAAACTTTTGGAAAAGGGAGAAAAAGCTTAGAAGGGAGAAGAGCATAGAGAGAGCTACGATTTCTTCATAACCAGGTAAGGGTGAGACTAATAATTCAATAATGTTAATTACTGTAATTCTGATGATTAGTTGACCAAGTTAGGATTGATTTAGAGAAGTTTTGGAATTAGGTCAAAACCCTAAAAATTGATGATCAAGCGGTAAAACTTGTTTAGATTGATGTAGAAACCGTTCTTTAACCTTAGAATATGTTTAGGATGAATTCTGGAATCAAAATTAGGCTTTGAACCATGTTGTGTGATGGATTTTTGAGAAAAACCCTAGTCTGCCCGTGCTTCTGTTCATCGCTCGCCACGGCGAGTGATGATCCTCGCCTCGCGAGTGATGAACTTCATCGCTCGCCACGCGAGCCCCTTCCCTTCGCCTCGCGAGTTGTTTGGTGCAACTCGCCATGGCGAGCAACCTTCCTCGCCTCGCGAGCTTAGGCAGAGTGCATGACATATTTCGTGTTTCGACCTTTTTAGTTGGACCTTGGATGCCTTTGAGTACCTGAACATGCCTAGTATTGATTAGGAATGAATGTAGGATCAGAGGGAACCCAGAACAAGCTTAGTTTGGAAGTTGAGTGGTGCTCGCCATGGCGAGTAAGAACTCTCGCCTCGCGAGTACAACCAGATTGTAGTTTCCTGAGTGTCTGTGCGATCTGTGTCGCACTCGTTGATCAAGAGTGAACCCCTAACTGGTAATGAGACCTAGTGATGACGTTTAATGCAGCCTGTAGAGTTGTTTAGGTTATATTGATATTAATTGAATATGAGTTAATGTATTGTATATTCATGCAAGATATGAAGGTTTGATAATAATGCAATTTATGTGCTATTGATATAATAATATCATCTTGATATGTGACTTGTTTATGCTGCTTCCGTTGTTTAACTAAGTGCATAAGTATATGATAAAGTTTAGCTCCAAATTATTGGATGCATGTTGATTACGTTGATTACGTGTTTTGTTGTTAAGAGTCCATGCATAGCATATCATTGAGCTTAGTCCTCACCACGAAAATTAGGAGCTTTGTCCTCCGCACGTTTTATAGGAGCTTTGTCCTCCGCACGATTAAAGTATATTAATACTTATGATGACGATTGGTACCACATGCATATACGGAGTCTAGGAGCATTGTCACATTGTCATGATTAAGATGCCTTGTTGATAATGAATGAATATGTGATTACGTGATAAGTGTTTATTGATTATGTTACGTTGTTCATAATGAATTGGATATATGATTGCGTGATAACTGTTTAGCATTTATGCAAAGTTAATAATGGAATGATTATGATGTAAATTATGATTCGCAATTACATTGATTAATGTTATTTTATTATGAAATCTCACCCCTTCTGCTTGAAAATGTTGCCCTTCGTATGGGTAACTTGCAGGTGATCGTGCTTAGTGTGCAGTTGCTTCTGTGAGTGGCTTTGCCTCACTGTGTCGTCTAGGTCGCTCTGATACGTAACGGGATGGGGTTAATGCTATAACATGCTTCATTCTTTTACGTGAACTGCCATGATAATTTATGCTTTGATAAACTCTTTTGAGATACTTGTTGGGCCTGCGTGCCAAAACGTTTATGATTTATGTTTATGATTTTCCGCTGCTATGTTAAAGATATTTGTGAAGGTTAAATTATCATTTAACTATTTTTGGATTACGTTTCTATGTGATATCCCGTTTATGGTTTTTACTCTGATAATTGCTTATGAAATTTGTATATTGGGAAAACGGGGTGTTACAATTGGTATCAGAGCAGGTTGATCTGTCCGGTCAATTAGAGAGTCGTGTCGAGTCTTAGTAATATTTATATTACTATCTTATGTTGTTGTTGCTACTTTTGTAGAATATCAGAAATGGCTGGAAGGAATGATGCTGCGTTAGCTGCTGCTCTACAAGCTGTTGCCCAAGCTGTGGGACAACAACCTAACGTGAATGCTGGTGCAAATGCTGAAGCTAGGATGTTGGAGACGTTCATGAAGAAGAACCCTCCGACTTTCAAAGGACGTTATGACCCTGATGGAGCCCAGACGTGGCTTAAGGAGATTGAGAGGATTTTCCGAGTTATGCAGTGCACTGAAGATCAGAAGGTGCGGTTTGGTACTCATCAGCTGGCCGAGGAAGCTGATGACTGGTGGGTTGCTATTCTGCCTACCCTCGAGCAGGAAGGAGCTGTGGTGACTTGGGCTGTTTTCAGGAGAGAGTTCCTGAGAAGATACTTTCCGGAAGATGTTCGCGGGAAGAAAGAGATCGAATTCCTTGAGCTGAAGCAAGGAAATATGTCCGTGACAGAGCATGCTGCCAAGTTCGTGGAGCTGTCTAAGTTCTATCCGCACTATACGAGAATGTCATGTGATCTGACGAAATCTTTCTGTGATAATGATCATGTGTATAATTACCCTTTTTCCCTCATGTCTATATTGAACACAAGGCATAGACCGTGTCATCCTTGTCTAGTTCAATATTGGGCCCGTAGACATTTCTCCTGTTATGTAGGAGGGGCAAATTCCATCTAGGTCACTCATGTCCCTCAGCATGATTCATGGAGTACCCATCAACCAACTTTATAGTCATCCTGTTACGGACAACGTTTGAATGGTGACAAAGCACTCGACTCCAACATCTAGGTTACATAGTGGTTTCAGGTCGAAGGGTGGAATACACCACTATCACTATGAGAATATATTATGACACTTTTCATAACTTTTACTATGTAATATTCTCATGGCGAATCAATCCAATATAAATATTACTCCTAATATTTATATCTATGTGAAGACTTGATAACTCTTTATCCATGATCTGTGAGTTGTGATCATCAGTCTACCTACATAATAGTCTCTATGCTTTAATGTTATCCCACTTCTCAACAAAGCTTGACTACGAATACTTTGAGAATAGTTTCCTTATGTTTAATGGGGTCTCACAATTAAGTTATACTTAATGTTCCATTAAACGGACTAACTATTCTAGGGACTTTATTATTTTGAAACAAAACAAAATCAATAAAGAAATGCCTTGTTATTATATATTCACAATATATATTTATATCAATATCATGATACAAAGCCAAACCCAATCAATATAGATTGGCTATTAGGGCTTATTCCAACAATCTCCCACTAGCACTAAAAGCCAATCAAATATTAACTCAATATCTATTGGTCAAGTGTTAGCATCAAGCACACTCTTGACAAGATACTATACTAGCAGATAAGGAACTCTTTCCTATGTTGGTAGGTTATACTTCTTTCAATTTCCACTTTCGATCTTCTATCGAAAAGAAATTGAAGTGTCAAAGTATACATTTGGATCATTGGTGAGATCAAGTTTTCATTGCTCACAAGATTTAAACCAATTTTACCTCATACGAGATCAATGGAATCCGCAATGCAAGAAACACATGTTTTCACTGAGTTATGAGCTAAACAATCCAAATCATATATATTTGACATCTGTAATAGAAACAACAACTATTTGAAGCTTGTACTTTTACAAATTTCATAGTTGATATCCTAGCATAACATTTACTCCAAATTACAATCTGGATATACTGTACACCGATATGAAAGTCAACATTATTGTAACTCATTTACAATGTTTCTTTCATCTGTGTTCAAGAAACAATTTATAGTCCTTTAAGACATCCAAGGATATTCTTGAACGTATTATAGTGTCGAACACAATAATCAATTTTGGTACATATTGAAAATAATTTTCTAAGCATGTCTTACATGTGTAGATAAATTATTTTGGTGACTAGTATGTCATCCACATACTCCACCAAACTAATTTCAATGCTCCCACTAATCTCCTTATGTGCACAAGATTTCTTTATTAATCAAAGTTTTCATAAAACTTCGTTAATAAAATAAACAATTTAACTTTGAGAAGATTTCTCTAATAAATAAATTTTGTAATACGTTTACCTTTCTAGTATCCTTTGGATTAACGGAACCCTACATATATGTCAAATACATATATAAGGTCATTCTAATTAAAGAATGCAACATCGTTATCCATCTCCTAGAATTCGTATTATACAACAAAGACAATTGGGATCTTTAGATTTAAGCATTACGATGATGTAATAGTTTCGTCATGATTTGCATCATGAGTTGCATGAAACTTTCTACAATCAATCACATCTTAAAGGTATTCATAATACCATCCATGTCAGTTTTCTACAAGAAAACTCACATTCATCTTATGAGTCATACTCATTTGGATGATATAACCAATATCCATATATGGTTTGTGTACATGGATTCTTTATAAGATCTCATGGCATCTAGCCACTTCTCAAAATCAGGCCATTTGCGACCTTCTAGTAAGTCATGTACTCATCTTCCATGAGCATCATATCACCTTGTTGAGTCATGACAAAATCATGTTTCTCATCCTAGTGTTATGACATATCAGACTCATCTAGATCATGTGCTACTCGAACTAGCGAATTACCAACAACCCTTTGTTGAATCAATTCATGTTCCATTCTTAGAGAAACATGTATTTTGTGGTACTTGACTTAATTCAAGTTCTACATCACTCCCATTAGCTCTTGCAAAGCTATACTCCTTGAAAAGGAATACTCTAGTTCTAGCGACAAACAACTTTTGTCAAGGAAGAAGATGTAGAAATAGTATCCTCTAGTTTCCTAAGGGAACCTCCACAAGTATACATTCATTTAATTTGAAGTTTAGTTTATCTAGTAAACCATATAACCTCAAATTATCATAAAGTCAAAAATAGGTACTCTTACCTCCATATCTAATATGGTGCATTTATGATTACTCAATCAAAACTTGTTGTGCGTGAAGAATAACTGTAATTTAATTAATTTCAAGAGTCTTTGAGTCATAATCAAACTATTTTAGATCGAGTCATGTAAAAAATGAAACGATATAAATAATCATTATACTCATTAATCAAGCATTTACCATCACGACTTACTCGTATAGTCTTTATACTTTTCAAACTTATTCCTTTTATTTCATTGTAGAAATCTTTGAACAATTTCAAAGTTTTTCATGAATCGTGTCAAATACACTTTTCTTATCTACTAAATGATTTAGTAATGTCAGATGAAGTAATAGAAACAATATCTAGCAAATATGTTTAGTTCTCCGTATACATCTCATATGTATATAAACTCAAATAAATTACGTGTCCTTTCACCTTTGTTGGTGACCGGTATACTAATCTATTTTGAAAGGTGGGACTCACATCCTTCAAATGATATAAAATCAAATGAGTCTAATATTCCATATCTATGGATTTTAGAAATGTGATTCACACTTGTTTGTACTAAACAGGGATGCCAATGATATACAAAAGGTTCTAATCTCATTTGATCCTTTTCTCATAAGTTATAGACCAGCTTATCAAGATCATAGAACTCAATTCCATTACTTGATTAGCACACTTGTATAGAAAACATTATTTGGATAATAGGACAACATTTATCTTTTTATTCAACTATACAATCATTCTCTTGTCAATACAAGATTTATGATTTAATGCTTCTATTTTATATGGAATTTAATAACAATTATTTTGTTCCATATTAAGTTTAATTTAAGTCCAAGCATTAGCTCCTATGTCAATGAAACAATTTGTCTCATTCTAGACGTAAGTGGACTTCGCTTATAGTTAATGTCCCGCTTCTTTAAAACTCTCTATATTTCAACAAATATGAGATTAACCATCAAGTATCATATACTTATGATGCAGAAGTAGAAATTTAACTTTCTATAACTATATGGCCAAATAAGAAGTCTTACTTCTATTTTGACTCTTTCATAATATTAACAGTTTTTCTCATTCTTAAGAACAATTCTTAATTTTGTACCAATTCAGAAACTCCTTTCTGAAGATTTTGTTCTTCATAAGAACATTTATAATAACAGTATAATAAAAATGTGTATGCTGAAGAAATTCTAAATACAGAAAATAAATAAAAAATGTATCATGATTAAAAAACATAATTAATTAGGTCTTTAATTAAATATGCTCCCACTATTTTACTCAAAACAAATGACCTTCAACATTTGAATCGGAAAATCTCATTGGAAGATTTTCTAGTGGATTGAAATCCATATTTCACCTTGCTTTAAGTCAACGGGGGCTGTACTCAAAACTCAGTTATTTAGGTAGGAACTCCTTCCAATTGTATCTCATACAACTTTCAAATCATTTGAGTGAATAACTCTTTACTCTAATCTATCATATAGGTGTTCCCAAACATTGCTTCTAAATTTATTTTAATCATATTAAAATAATTTAGTTAAGTTGGACCCAAAGAATAACAGTCGGGTAAATGGAATTACCGCACCGCAACTTACTAGTATAGAAAGTGCACCTCGCGGAGGCGAAACCTACACATTTCGATATTAGTCTTGAAGGATGTCATCCTTTGGAAAGCAATTAACTTAATATTCTTTTGAAGTAAATATATATATTTTAATCTTATTAAAATAATATAGTTAACTTAGATCCAAAATAACAGTCGGTAAATAGAATTACCGCACCACAACTTACTAGTATAGAAAGTGCACCTCGCGGAGGCGAAATCTACACATTTCGATATTAGTCTTGAAGTGTGTTATACTTTGGAAAATAATTTACTTCATATTCTATTTGAAGGATTTTTAATTAAGTTGATCTCACTGACATGTGTATCTTATACACACATCTAATATTATACATGACATTCATGTTCATAGATAGGAAGTATATATAAAACATTTAAAATATACATGCACTAATCTAAACACACATTTCATGCATCACATACATAAAATAATTAACTAGGTAGTATGGTTATGACCTCCTAACGTGTAAGAATTAAATAAACTACTTTATTACAATTCTTTGACCCACGACCAAGCTTCAAAAGTTTCTCCATCAAAATCATCTTTTGGCGTTGTCTTCTCTTCATCTTGAGCATTTACATTATTTAACATTTAAATAAAATAAATAAAAGCAAATCACGACACGCAGGTCGTATTTAAATAAAATAAATCATGACACGCAGGTCATATTTAAATAAATGAACAAACGTCGAAAACTAAGGTCATAACCATATACCATGAAATAAATAATAATAACTATTTATAATTATTTAAAACAATTTTAGAATCAATCAAGATTTGGAAACAATATTTTGACCGCGATATATTTCATATATAATTGATTCGTATATATGTCCTTTTGAAACTATTTTCAAAATCAATCGGGTAATGAATAAAATTAAAATATGCAAATTTTAGGACCAAATCTAAAAGATCATATCTGATTTTGAAACTTTTTCAAAATCATGATACTTTTAAATTAGAAATAAATTATATTAATATCATGCAAATCTTTTAAATAAATTCAAAAGATCAAATCTGATATTGAAACTATTTCAAATCATGATCTTCTAAATTCAATATCACATTGGGATCGTTTATTACCTTTTTCAAACAACTTTTGAAAAACAATCAAAAGGTAGAATTTTTATTTACTTAATTATAGTAACATTGACACTCAATAATTATTATAATTAAATATGCATTATTTGGGTGACCAATTTGTTTCCAAAACAAATTATGGTGCCAAAATTAAGCAAATATTTTATTACTAAATTCAAAATCATATATGATATTGAAACTCTTTCAAAATCATCATATTTTAAATTTACTACCTTTCTCCAATTGAATAAATTAATTAAACATAAATAGTTTCTAGGATTGTTTGTTTAGCATGAACAACCGGATCTTTGATGTTTCACCAGATTCGGATATCGAAGCTCAATCTCACGAATTGTTCAAAGTCACAACAATCTTCTTGAAAACAATTGATCAACCATAATAATACAACTCTTGTATAGTTAGGTACCCTAATACGACAATCAAACATCAATAGTTTTAACAATTGTTTGTTCAGTATGGACAACCGGATCTTTGATGCTTCACCAGAATCGGATATTCGGATATCGAAGCTCAATCTCAGGTTTTTTCTAGATTACCCTCTCTTATTTAGAGGGTATTTTACCCTCTCATGATATCAACCAATCAAAATGTAATATATATTGGCAACATTAAATGTCATAAATGAGTTAATTTTTTTCTAAAAAAAGAATCAATTATAATCAAAGGTAATTTTTAATACTTTTAATTTTTATTTAATTATAGACATGATTACATTAGAAATCATTTATCTTATTTATTTGTTACACTTGGGTCCTTTATCTTTATTTTTTCCGCTTAGGTCTTTTATCTCTTATAAAAGCACATATACATCCTCTTTCTCATTTTTTTTATTAAAAAAAATACATAATTTTATTTTTTTAAATATCTTTTTATTAAAAATAAACCAAATCCATAAATATGATGAAGATGTTCATCATCTTCGTCTTCTTCCTTTGAATCTTCATCATCTTCATTGAATCAAAAAAAATTCTACACAAATATATCTCCAAATATCATGAATTAATGTTATATTCACCTCAAATTTTCTTTTAAACACAAAAACAAACCCCTATAAAAAAAGAGATTTAGTTTCATCACAAAAAAAATAGTAGTTATATAAATTGTCACGCTGTATAATAATAATAATAATAATAATAATAATAATAATAACAAAAACTAGAGCAAACATATAATAACGGATTTGAAATTGTAACCAAGCATCGCCCATCGGTTCTATCCCAGATTCATAACTAGAAAGTTTTTCTGGCCCTTTTCTAATTGGAGCTAAAATTCCAGAAATCAGAAATGCCAAAATAGGAATAAAGATCGATATTATTAGAAATGTCCAAAAAATATCATATTCATAAAGCAAAAACATAAATGTACTCCTATGAATGTGAAAAATATACCGGATTCTTATTAATTCTTAGTCGATTTGAATTGAAATTTTCAAATTATTAGATTAATGAAAATTAATCTAAATACTAAATAGAAATGCTTTTTATTTTATTAAATTTACATTATTTCGGATCAAATTCATACTAGTATCTGAGTATACTAATAGAAATATTATTCTATCCAATATTAATCTATTCAAATAGAAATTGATTCATTTTTAATAATACTAATTAACTAAAAATATAGTATATTTAAACTAGTAATATTACAAGTATGGAGTATTTAGTATTCCATATACTATTAATATAATTAATAGTATATAGTACTAAATACTATATAGTACTATATCAAATATATCGACTATTATATCTACTATTATATAAGTATCTACTATCTATAAATCTGAGTAGTATAGGTAGCAATATTAGGGCTATACGGACTCGAACCGTAGACCTTCTCGGTAAAACAGATCAAACTATTATTATCAAAATGATTTGAATTGTTTTAAAAACCCAACGTGCATTTTTTTTTGCATTGGGCTTTTTCATTAACTGATAGAAATATCAATTAGTCTACCATCTTTTTTCTTTACACAAAGAAAAAGGAAATGATTCCCTGTGCTCTGATTTATTTTTTTTTAGATTTTAATCTAAGAGCACTACCAAAGTTTTTCAAAGAAGAAGGTTATCCTGACGTAGGTCTGCTTTTGGCCTGGATCAACTAAAGTTAAATGGACTCTCTATCAACCCACTTAAATAAAAATATCAAATAGGAAATGAAACTTCATACACCTTAAAGTTCATAAGATAGGAAGAAAAGAGAATTTTTTTGAGGTCCCTAGACTCATTTGCCTAGCATTGAATAGATTAAGTATTCACCTTATCAATATCTCAAATCCATTATGGATTTTATTTGACGTCTAAATCCTTTGTCAGGCTATTGTTCTCTTATTTTATTCCTGGAGTAAGACATGGATTTCTCAATAAGATCAACTCTTTTAATTACATGATGGACTCCTATGAAAAAAAAACATTGGCGCGTGTGTAAACGAGGTGCTCTACCAACTGAGCTATAGCCCTTGTGCTTTTGATACATATTTTATTCGATAAATAAATTCTTGTCAAGATTAATATTACATGATCGAATCTCTTTGATTGATAGTGCGTTGGTATTGTTTATAAGTAATATAACATTTATAATCCATTGATCTGATAGATGGGTACTTTTTTTATTTAGGATGATAAACGACCTACTTAACTCAGTGGTTAGAGTATTGCTTTCATACGGCAGGAGTCATTGGTTCAAATCCAATAGTAGGTAAGGTATAGATAGAACGTATTAGATACCATTGATTCCGGTATCTAATAAGTTTTTCTACTCATCTTTTTTTATTGTAATTTTCTATCTTTTTCTATTTTTAATTATTTTGCTGAACCAACTTGTTACGAGATCCTATTGATAGCCTCTACTCGTGTCCTAGCTCGTCGGAGAGCTAGATTTGCCTCAATTTTTTGTCTTTTCCCTTCAGCCTTATTCAAGTTAGCTTCTGCTATTTTTAGAGTTTGTTGTGCTTCTTGTGGATCAATGTCAATACTCTTTTCCGCATCATTTACTAAAATAGTGATCTCATTATTTCCTATTCTAGCAAAACCGCCCATCAGAGCCATCGTTACCCATTGTCGGTTGTTATTGTTAAGGCGTATTTTCAAAATACCTATATCTAAAGCTGTGGCAATAGGCGCATGATTTTTTAATACCCCAATTTGTCCACTATTAGTAGATAAAATAATTTCCTTCACTTCTGAATCCCAAACAGTTCGATTGGGGGTCAGTACACAAAGATTTAAAGTCATTTCTTGAATTTGTTCTCCATTTACAAGTTCGCAGCCTTCGCAGTAGCTTCATCGATATTACCCACCAAATAAAAGGCTTGTTCAGGAAGACTATCTAATTCTCCAGAAAGAATCAATTTAAACCCTCTAATTGTTTCTGCTAGACCAACATATTTCCCTGGGGAACCTGTAAATACTTCTGCTACGAAAAAAGGTTGGGATAAGAAACGTTCAATTTTTCGTGCTCTTGCTACGGTTAAACGATCCTCTTCGGATAATTCGTCCAACCCAAGAATAGCTATAATGTCCTGAAGTTCTTTGTAACGTTGTAACGTTTGTTTAACCCTTTGCGCAGTTTCATAATGTTCTTCACCAACGATCCGAGGTTGGAGCATGGTTGACGTTGAATCTAAAGGATCGACTGCTGGATAGATACCTTTGGAAGCTAATCCTCTTGATAGTACAGTAGTAGCATCCAAATGTGCAAATGTCGTGGCAGGAGCAGGATCGGTCAAATCGTCTGCAGGTACATAAACTGCTTGAATAGAAGTTATAGACCCTTCTTTGGTAGAAGTAATTCGTTCTTGTAAAGTACCCATTTCAGTACCCAGGGTGGGTTGATAACCCACAGCGGAAGGCATTCGGCCCAATAGGGCAGATACTTCGGATCCGGCTTGGACAAAACGGAAGATATTGTCGATAAATAGAAGGACGTCCTGTTCATTGACATCTCGGAAATATTCTGCCATAGTTAGGGCAGTTAAACCAACTCTCATACGAGCTCCGGGCGGTTCATTCATTTGCCCGTAGACTAGAGCTACTTTTGATTCCGCAATATTTTTTTCATTAATTACTCCGGATTCTTTCATTTCCATATAAAGATCATTTCCCTCACGAGTAAGCTCACCTACTCCGCCAAATACGGATACACCTCCATGAGCTTTGGCAATGTTATTGATCAATTCCATAATCAGTACTGTTTTACCTACCCCAGCTCCACCGAAAAGTCCTATTTTTCCGCCACGGCGATAAGGAGCTAAAAGATCTACAACTTTAATTCCTGTTTCAAAAATGGATAATTTTGTATCTAACTGTATAAAGGCAGGCGCGGATCTATGAATAGGAGAGGTTGTCCCAGTATCTACAGGACCTAAATTATCAATAGGCTCTCCAAGCACGTTGAAAATTCGACCTAGGGTTGCTCCGCCGACTGGAACACTTAGGGGAGCTCCCGTGTTAATCACAACCATTCCTCTCTTTAGACCATCTGTAGCACTCATAGCTACAGCTCTAACTCTATTATTTCCTAATAATTGCTGTACTTCACAAGTTACGTTAATTTCTTGGCCAACAGTATCTCGACCTTGAACTATCAGAGCGTTGTAAATATTAGGCATCTTCCCTGGTGGAAAAACTACATCGAGTACCGGACCAATTATTTGCGTGATACGTCCTATATTTTTTTTTTCAAGTCCAGAAACCTCAGTATCCGAAGTGGTAGGAGTTAGTCTCATATTAAAATAGATCCGTTTTTTTTTTTGAAAAAAAAAAAAAAATTGAAATCAAGAAAAAAATGTTTGATAACAAAGCAAGTTGATCAGTTAATTTAATTAATATTAAATATTAATTAATATTTAATAAGAAATGTAAGTTAATAATCGATTTTCTTGGTACCACCCAACCAATTCAATTTCAATGAATGAATTTTCAAAGTCAACCCAGTCATTATGAAAATTATAATTGGATCAAATCTTTTGAAAGTCTTTCATC